>NC_080683.1:61533853-61836883 GCF_030445035.2 Dasypus novemcinctus | reverse complement strand
GCTCATGACTTTCATCCATGGCAATCTTGGCAAAGTCTGGGACCTTGAAAGAATCATGGCCAATCTCATTACATCCTTCACCAACTTGCATTTGGGTACGAAGAATTTGGGACAGAAATGCCTCAAATAATAGCTACAGAAGAGAATGTCCTGGAAAAAGTCATGGAAATTAACAAGAGCTGCAGTCATTCTCAGAATAATAACTAAAGCCCTTATAATGGCCTGCAGTGCCCTACAGCATCTCTCTTGCATCACTCATCCTCTTGCTCCTCATGATCATGCCCCAACCACATAGGCCTCCTTGTTGGTCCTTGAATACACAGGGTACATGTAGCCCAGCTGTTTTTAATTCCAGGAACTCTCTTCCCCCAGATACTCACTAGTGAAAATCCCTCACCTCCTTCAAATCTCAGCTCAGATTTCACCTGCTCAGTGAGACCTACCCTGACTGCCCTATTGCTGCCACCTGCCTTACTCCTGCTAGCAGTCCTGATCCTCTTACCCTATTCTGAATGTGCCTTTTCCCATAGTTCCCATAATCTTTTAATGTACTCTATAAATTACTTATTTATTATGTTATTGTTAATTGCTCTGGTTAGAATAAAAGTAAATTCCACAAGGATAGAATTTTTTATTTACTGATGTATCAAAATGCCTAGACAGTGCTGGGCACATAATAGGTGCTCAATAAATATTAGTCAGATAATTGAAAGCACTTTTAGGCCAGGCACTGTTCAAAGAGTCTGCATTTATTTTAACCTTACAATAGCCTGCACTGTGCTGTTATTATTCTGATTTTACACATGAGGAAACTGAGGAGCAGAAAGGTTAAGTGACCAGCCAAGTTTGCCCTACTACTAAGTAATGGAGTCAGAATTTGAACCCATGCAATGTGACTCCTCCAGAGTCTACACTCAACTGCCTCTCAGAAAGCCCACCTAGGAGCCCATGCCCAAAGGGAAAGGTTCTCTCCAACATGAGGGATTTAATTTTCCTGCTTGCTTTATAGCAGAATAATCTTAGACACTCATGAAGATTCTCTTTCTGCTATGAGATTTTAATAATGCTTTCAGAGTCTTGTAGCTAAGATGGAGATTGAATATGCTAATTACTAGAAATGGCAATCCTATTTACTAAGCATATTAGTGAGTCTCTAGATTCAACAGGTATTAAAATATGCTAATATGGTTACTGAAGAAATTGTTGACCCCAAAGGGTTCAATTTGGAGCAGAGAACCAATTATCTCAACCAAAAGTTACCTGCAATTGCCCTGGTTGCTTTTTGATATGTTGATGACTTAAAATGTGAACCATCCATTTATTAATTTCTGCTTGTTAAACTTGCAAAATCTGTGCCATATTATTTTTAATTGCATCAATTAAAATGAGAGTCACATACATAGCATGGATGCCATTGTATGCTTGTAATTAATCAGTTACTGAGAAGAAAGGTCACTAAGATATTAACATTATAAAGCACATCAATAAATAAGGGACTATGGTGGATTTTTAAACCTCATACTTTGAAATAATAAACATCAATACATACATGATCACCTAAAAATTTTGATCATATTTAAGGAGAAGAAAACCCAATTTTTTTCAAATTATAGTACAAGAGCTTTCATTTCCACCTTATTATATGGTTCATACACTTGGCTGCATGTTATTACCCCAATAATGAAAGGGCAGCAATGTTTGACGTAGGAATCCAATTAATTAAATGGGACACAAACTTTCGTGTTTGACTTCTTTCATTCAACAATGTGTTTATGAGCCTCAGTTGTTCTATTTAATAGTAGTTCATTCTTTCACTTAGATGTGAGATTTTCTATTGTATAAATATACCATCTTGAAATTATTCATTTTATGGTCGATGGGCATTTGGGTTGTTTTCAGTTTGAAGTCCTTATGAATGTGCTTCTATAAATATTTTTATATATGTCCTTTAGTGCACATTTTCAAGCATTTCTTTTGTACATATACTCAGAAGAAGAATTGCCAGGTCACAGGTTATACATATGATTAAGTTTAGTCAATGCTGCCTGTGTGCCAGAAGCAGTTCCTGAAACAAAGATTTGAGTGACAACAGGCAGTAATCTCAGGAAGCACTAGTAGTAGAATGTATACACGAGCTACATAATGGAGGAAAAGGCCTTTAAAGAGTTCATTATCATTAAGATGTCAATTCTGTCCAAATTGTTTTACAGATTCAACACAATACCAATAAAATTAAAATCCCAATAGCCTTTTTTTTGCAGAAATGGAAAGGTCAATCATCAAATTTATTTGGAAGGGTAAGGGGTCCTAAATAGCCAAAAGTGTCTTAATAAAGAAGAGAATTGGAGGACTCTCTCTTCCTGACTTTAAAGCAAATAATCTAGCTACAGTGGTAAAAACAAACAAATAAATAGCATGGTATTGGCATAAAGATGGACAGATTGACCAATGGAGCCAGATTAAGAACTCAGAAATAGACCCTCACATCTACAATTAAGTGATTTTGACAAGGCTGTCAATCCTTCCCAGCTTGGCCAGAACAGTCTATTCAACAAATGGTGCTGGGAGAACTGGATGACCATATCCAAAAGAAGGAGGACCCCTATCTCATATCTTATACAAAAATTAACTCAAATGGATTGAGGACCAAAATATAAAAGTAACAACCATAAAATTCCTAGAAGAAAATGTACAGAAACATCTTCAAAATGTTGTGGTTGGTGGTAGTTTCTTAAAGCCCACATCCAAAGCATAAGCAACAAAAGAAAAAATAGATAAATGGGACCTCCTCAATATTAAACACTTTTGCACCTCAAAGGACTTTGTCAAAACTGTGAACAGGCAGCCTACTCAATTGGAGAAAATATTTGGCAATCACATATTCAATAAGGCTTTAATCTCTATGATATATAAAGAAGGCAACAACTCTACAATAAACAGACATACTACCTGATTAAAAAATGGGCAAGAGACTTGAAAAGACAATTGTCCAAAGAAGAAATACAAATGGTGAAAAAAAAAAAATATGAAAAAGTATTCAACATCACTAGCAATTAGGGAAATGTAAATCAAAACTACAATGAGATATCACTTCTCACTAATTAGAATGGCCACTATTTAAAAGTCAGAAAACAATAAGTGCTGGAGAGGATGTGGAGAGATAGGAACACTTGTTCACTATTGATGGGAATGTAGAATGATATAGCCACTGTAGAGGACTGTTTGGTAGCTCCTAAGGATGTTTGATATAGATCTACCATGTGACCTGGCAATACCACTACTAGTATATACCCAAAAAATTGAGAGCAGTGACACAAACAGACATCTCCACACAGATATTCATAGCAGTGTCTATTCACAATTGCTCAGAGTTGGAAATAATCCAAGTGTCCCTCAACTGAAGAATGGATAAACAAATTGTGGTGTATACAGATAATGGAATATTATGTAGCAGTAAGAAGAAATGAAATCATGAAGCATATGACAATATGGATGAATATGGAGGACATTAAGTTGAGTGAAGTAAGACACTAAAGGCAATTCTGTATAATTGTGTTATTATGAACTAAATATTTGTGTAAACTCATGGCGTTAATAATTAGGATCCAGGTCACCAGAAAATAGAAAGAGGGTAGAGAATGAAAAGCTGAGGGTTAATCTGTGCAAAATTGGTAAAAATGTTATTTGTAAATCTTTGGAAGTGAGTGGAAACAGGGAAAGCACATTGTAGTGTTTGTAACTAGCAGAGCTTGGTATGACAGTGGTTGAAAGGGTAAGTCTAAGGTCATGTATAATGCTGGAAGGAAAGCTGAAAAATGGAACATGGGACTGTAAACATAGTGAAACCTCATGTAAAATATGAATACAGGTGATATAAACTAGAGAGAGGGAAACAGATTTTCAGCTATGTATGATAGGGGAAACAAAGATTGAGAGGTTATGAGGTTTTTTGATTTGTTTGTTGCCTTTTTATTTTTGTTATTATTATTGATGCTCTAAAAACGATTGAAGTGATGAATGTACAACTACATGATTACACAAAATACCATTGATTTTACACTTTGGATGGATTTATGCTTTATTAATAATATCAATAAAAAGATTTATTTTAAAAAAGAGTGCATTTATCAAACAAGATAACATTGTGAGCAGCTGGAACTTAATAGAACATGTCTCAGAGTTATGCCAAAAAAAGAGTGAGGAAACTAAGATATCTAGCAAGCCCCTATCTATCATTGGTTGAGGGATGGATTAATTCTCTGACATTTCTAACTTGCCCTGCCTGCAAGCTGGATCAATATAAAGCTCTTAGGCAGAGAGTCAGAGGTGAGGGAGGTAAGTAGCCTTCAACATGTGGAGCTGAATGTTGACAGGAAAAGGGTCAACAGCATCTACTATAATAGTTGAGCTCAAAAAAGAAAGGAAAGCCCTGCCACATTCAAGATGATGAAGCAATAAGCTTCATTGTTCCATCCCACCACAGAAGTTTTAAACAACCAACGAAAATTGGCAGTAACATCTTTATCAAAGCTCCAGAAAACAAAGGACTACTGTTCCAAGGCAAATGCTGAATCAAGAAAAAGACAACTTAAAAACAGTAGGATCCCATGGCACCCTGGCTAGCTTTCCCCTATCCCAGCACTGGCTCAGTGCAGTGCTGGCCCACACTCCCAGTGCAGGTCTCTAACCCTGATTCTGGAAGGAGCAGAGTAATCTTAGTGCACATATGGGGAAAATGTGTGTCTGGCCCAATCTGTCTGGTAGCAGCCTGAGAGAAAGAATCAGGACAGTTGTCACAGGCTTGTCATCCCAGAACTTGCTCTGCATATAAAAGACAGCTCAAAGAGCAATCCTATAGAACACTGTGGGAGAGCAGTCGAGTCATGGCTAGATGGGACAAAAGATAGTTGGCCATAAGACACACAATGCAGTGCCCAGGATCATGAGGAAACTTATTGTCAGAGAAGAGGGGACATTCACATCTGCATACATGGGGGAGGTTCTAGGACCACATGCATATACCCAAGACCAGGATCAGGCAGGCCCCTATCTTTAGACCTCAAGCTAGGCTCTGGACTCATTGTACAGATAAATTCTGAAAGAGAGCCCTCATATAGATCAATTTGCAAAAACTGGGAAAGGTATTTTCTTTCTTTCCCCCTTTTTTTTATTAGCCCATAGTATTCAAGGAAAAGTTTATCATAACATTAGCTGGATACAAGCTTAATTAATAAATGTCACAGAATCTAAATTCCAGTGACAACACACTAAAACATCAAATGTCTGGGTTTCAGCAAAAGATTACAAAATGTATGAAGAAATAGGATGCAATGGCCCAGGCAAAGGAGATTAAAACATTATAAATCATCATGAGGAGGACCAGACCTGGAACATACTAGTCAAAGACTTTTAAAAAATAGTCCTAAATTCTCTCAAAGGGCTAAAGGAAAACATGGAACTGAAGGATATCAGGGAAACAATAAATGACTAGAAATAGAATATCAATAAAGAGATGTAAACTATGAAAAGGAACCAACAGAGCTAAGACCAGAGTAACAGAAGTTCAAAAATTACCTAGAGTATATTGGAGGTGGCAGAAGAAAGAATGAGTGAATTTGAAGGTAAGACAATTGAAATCACCCAGTCTGAAGAGCAGAAAGAAGAAAGAAAGAAGAAAAGTGAACAAAGCCTGAGGAAATAGTGGGACACCTTCAACTACACCAATATACTCATTGTAGGAGTCCTAGAAGGAAAAGAAAGAGAGAAAGGGGCAGAGAGAATATTCAAAGAAATAAATAGCTGAAAACTGTACAAACTTAACAAAAGACAGGAATATTCGAATCCAAGATGCTCAACGAACTCCAAACAGAATAAATCCAAATAGATCCACACCATGGCATATTATAATCATACTACAGAATGCCAGAGATAAGAGAGAACTCTGACAGCCAGGGCCTGGGGAAAAAGGACACAAGGTTGGGCCTATGTGAGGCCAGGAAACTGGAGACGAATTCCTTGCATTAAGGCTTTAGCCTGCAGAATTGTCTTGTTCATAAAATGGGATCAAGACAAAATATTTCTATCACAAGAGAGGAAAAATGAAGCTTGTTCTTTGTCCAAGACATTAGATGGGGGAATAAAAAGTTGCCTATGAGAAATTAAACCCCCAGTCCTCTGTCACATGTACATATGGGCCCTATTTTTATACTAACTCTAAGGTAGATTAATATTAAGCAAAAAAAAATTAGCATTATAAACTGCTCCAGGATCAGTAAAATTCTTTGGACTCCTGGTGGAATTGAATCTGAAATCACTTTCTAGTGGTTATTGAACACATTGCTTCTGCAGGCTGTAATGGCTTAATTCCACCAGGAAACTATGCAATGCACTGTATTATATACCTCAAAGTTATTCCAACTGAAGGGTGAAGGGCTGGGATGTTTCTCTATCAGTTCTCATCAGTCATTGATTGAGGCTATCTCCAAGGGAATGTTAACATTCCAACTCCTTTTTTAAAATTTTTATTAGAGATGTTGTGAGCTTATAAAACAGTCATGCATAATATGCAGAATTCCCATACATCACCTTACTACCAACACCTTGCTTTGTTGTGGAACATTTGTTACAAATGAGAAAAAACATCATCAAGGTATTACAGGTAACTATGGTCCAAAGCATACATTTGGTGTATTTTTTCCATAAACCACTCTATTATTAACACCATGTAATAGTGTTGCACTAGTACTGTACATTTGTTATAGTTCATGAAAGAACATGAGAGAACACTGTCATGTTTGTACTGTTAGCTGCAGTCCAGCATTCTTCACATGGTTCACTATGTTATACAGTCCTGTCTTGTACACTTCATCCAAAGCATATACCCACTGGCTCTCAGTTTCATTGCAGAGTTGTGCTATCATTGCCTCAATCAATTTTAGAGCATTTTCCTTACTCTAATGGAAAAAAAAATCCCACACTCCCCTATTACTGACTGTTAGCATTGATAAAGTACTTTCTTTGCCATTGATGCAAGAATATTACAATATTGCTGTTAACTAAAGCCATATGGTACATTAATTATATTTTTCCATGTATCAACATATTCTTAACATGTTGTAATAGTGATGTACATTTCTTCTAGTTTACAGAAGAACATTCTCTTTTTTTGAATAAAGCATTTTTTTTAGTTTTTGAAAGTAATCAATTACTTTTTTCACTGATAGAATCCTGTGTTTTAATATTGTTAGTCAATATCAGCACATAGCAATGACTAAAGCATGTGTTTCAAAAAGTATTCGAATCTTATCAAGATAGAGTTTATACAATTCAATTTGTGAATCCTGTGGGGGTTTTTTTCCCCTTATTTATTTATTTTTCAACTTATCTTCAAAGAAGTTTTAGGTTACAGGAAAGTCATATAGAAATATAGGAGATTCTCATATTCCCAAGGCCCTTCCCCTTTTCCACTCTCCCTTATTAATAACATTTTACATGTGGATGGTACATTTGTTACAATTGTACAAATATTGAGGCATTGCTACTAACCATGATAAATGGTTTACATTTTTCACTATACACTTTTATAGGGTTTTCCCCCCACTCTAATCCATATTTTATTTCTCCATCCTGTGGACCCTAGGATAGTGATGCCCACTCCACCTCTAACTTGAGAGGGGGGCTTAGATCCCACATGGCTGATGGACGGGATTCTCCTGCTTATAGCTGTAGACTCTCTTGGTTCCTTGCTGTGCTGGTTGACCATCCTCACTTCCTTGTTAGCTGACCTGGGTAAGTCCAATGAACCAGAGCATGAGTATTGCAACTCTGCTGAGGCTCAGGGTCCAGCTGCCACATGGACAGTCTAGAGAGTCAAGTGTCCTGTACATATACCAACCCCAGCACCAACCACATGTTCAGTAAAAGTGAATGAACTTTTAAGAGGCATGTGTAGAGAAGTCACATCTGAGTCTAACTCCATCACACTCAGGAAAACGAATCCCAACGTAGGGCCCCACAAAAAGGCACTGAACTCCAGAGCCATCTGCCATAACTGTAGAACCTGGGTGTCTCTGTAGCCCTCAGGAGTGCCATTGCCTGAAGTTGTATTTACTTTGGATGTCTCTGAGATCCTGCTGAGACATGCATAAGTGTGACCCCTCTCATGACCTCCCAACTCATTTTGAAATCTCTTAGGCATATAAACAGATTTGTCTTTACCATTTCCCCCTTTCATTCAAGGTCTTTTTCTAGTTGCATCACCAGCCGGAGCTTGGCAGTAATCCCTCAGTGCCAGTGAAGTTCATCCCTGGGAGTCATGTCCCACACTGGGGGGAAGGTAATGCATTTATATGCTGAGTTTGGTTTAGAGAGAAGGTCACATTTGAGCAACCTGAAGGTTCTCAGGAAGTAACTCTTAGGCACCCTGCAGCTCTAGGCCAAGTTGAAATTTCAAGCACACAGATTCTTAAGCATAGTCATCAGTATCTAGGGCCCATCTTTGGACCATCCTTCTTCACTGGTCTTTGCCCTGCATTTGAGGGATTGTTGCTGTTAAATTGGGGAATGTGGCAGAGCTCCCCAAGATGGGAGCTCAGCACTCCCTCAGTTGTCATGTGAAATTCTACCCACTATGTCAATACCCAATGAACATCTGAACATACCTGTATACCCTAGATACATGCCCTAGCAATCACCCTCCTGCTCATGCATCCCCTAGCAATGGCATGCCACACCAATGCTCCTCCCCTGCCATAGTTGAACCCCTCTGTGATCCAAAACATCTTCAAAAATGAAGCCTAATATATTTCCAAATCAATTAATGGGAAAATGAAATAGTAATGATAGGTTTAAAGATTACAAATAAAATACATAATAATTTAGAAAAACTAAAATAAAGTAAAAAATAAATTGGGATATGAAAAAAATGAAAAATATCATAAAATATTTTTTTGGCATTTTGCCTTTCACCACTGTAATGGCTGTTGTCCTGTATGTAGAGTGGCAAGGCAATCTCCTTCATTTCTTCCTCAGTGTCTTACCTTTTTTTTTTTTTTTTATGTCTTCAAAAAAGTTTTAGGTCACAATAAAGTCACATATAGAATATAGGGGATTCCCATATACCCAACATCCTCCCCCTTTCCCCCCTTTCCCAGCAATGATCTTTTTACATGTGAATGTAACACTTGCTACACACAACTGATGCACAAATATTGAAACATAGCTACTAACCATGGTTACATTATGGTTTCTTTTTCAGTATGTCTTTGACTATTTGGGGTCTCTTTTCCTTCAAAATAAAGTTCATAGTTAGTTTTTCCAGTTCATTTAAAAATGCTGTGTTGATTTTTATTGGGATTGCATTATATCTGTAGATTAGTTTCAGTAGGATAGACATCTTAATGATAGTTAGTCTTCCTATCCATGAATGAGGAATATTCTTCAATTTATTTAAGTCTTCTTTAATTTCCTTTAACAGTGTTGTGTAGTTTTCTGTGTATAAGTCTTTTGCATCTTTATTTAAATTTATTCTTAGGTAGTTGATTTTTTTATTTACTATTATAAATGGTATTTTTTTCTTGATTTCATCCTCAGATCGTTCATTATTGGATCAGAAATGCTACTAATTTTTGTGCATTGATCTTATAACCTGCGAGTTTATTGAACTCATTTATTAGTTCTAGAAGCTTTGTTTCAGATTTCTCAGGGCTTTCTATGTATAGGATCGTGTCATTTGCAAATAGAGAAATTTTTACTTCTTCCTTTCCAATTTGGATGCCTTTTATATCTGTCTCTTGCCACAATGCTTGAGCAAGTACTTCTAATACAATGTTAGATACTAGGGGTGATAGTGGGCATCCTTGTCTTGTTCCTGATTTTAGAGGAAAAAATTTTGGGATTTCACCTTTGCATATGATGTTGGCTGTGGGTTTTTCATATATATCATCTATCATGTTTAGAAAGTTTCCTTCTATTCTTATCTTTTGCAGTGTTTTTATCAGGAAAGGGTGCTGTATTTTGTTGAATGCTTTTTCTGCATCTGTAAATATGATCATGTGATTTTTTTCTTTCAAACTGTTTATGTGGTGTATCACATTGATTGCTTTTCTTATGTTGAACCATCCTTGCACACCAGGGATGAAACCAACTTGGTCATGGTGTATAATTTGCTTGATGTGTTGTTGAATATGATTAGCAAGTATTTTGTTGAGGATTTTAGCATCTAGTTTCATTAGAGAGATTGGTCTGTAATTTTCCTTTCTTGTGGTGTCTTTGTTTGGCTTTAGGGTAATGTTGGCATCATAGAATGAGTTAGACAATGTTCCTTCTATTTCAATTTTTTTGGAAGAGTTTAAGCAAGATTGGTGTTTGCTCTTTATGGAATGTTTGGTAGAATTCACCTGTGAGGCCATCTGGCCCTGGACTTTTCTTAGTTGGGAGGTTTTTAATGACTGATTCCATCTCTTTACTTGTGATTGGTTTGTTGAGATCATCAATTTCTTCTTTCATCAATGTAGACTGCTTATGTGTTTCTAGGAATTTGTTCATTTCCTCTAAATTTTCCTTCTTGTTGTCATATAGTTTTTCAAAGTATCCTCTTATGATACTTTTTATTTCTGTGGGGTCAGGGGTGATATTCCCTTTCTACATTTCTTATTTTGTGTATTTGCATCTTCTTTCTCTTTTTCTTTATTAGTCTAGCTAACAGTTTATCAATTTTATTGACCTTCTCAAAGAACCAGCTCTTTGGTTTTATTTTATTTTATTTTTCCTAGTGCTTTCTTATTTTCTATTTCATTTAGTTCTGCTCTGATTTTTGTTATTTCTTTCTTTCTTATTCCTTTGGTTTTAGTTTGTTGTTTTTTTGTTAATTCCTCCAAGTGTGCAGTTAGGTCTTTGACTTTAGCTCTTCTTTTTTGGTATATGAATTTATGGCTATGAATTTCCTTCTCTGTACAGTTTTTGCTGCATTTCATATGTTTTGATACAGCACATTGTCATTTTCATTAGTTTCAAGGTAGTTACTGATTTCTTTTGAGATTTCCTCCCTGACCCACTGTTTGTCTAGGACTGTTTTGCTTAACTTCCATACCTTTATGCCTAATCTGGTTCTCTGATCCTTGCAAATTTCCAGCTTCATTCCATTGTGGTCAGAGAAATTATTTTGTATGATTTCAAACTTTCTGAATTCATTGAGACTTTCTCTATGGCTTAGCACATGGTCTATCTTGGAGAATGATCCATATGCACTTGAGAAGAATATGTACCCTGCTGTATTTGGGTGTAGTGTTCTGTATGTCTATTAGGTCCAGATCCTCTAATATATTATTCAAGGTCTTTGTTTCTTTATTGATTCTCTGTCAAGATGTTCTGTCTAATGGTGATAATGGTATATTAAAGCCCCCCCCCCCATTATAACTGTAAAGGCATCTATTCCTCCACTTAGTTTTTTCAGTGTTTGCCTCATGTATTTTGAGGCACCATGGTTAGGTGCATAAATGTTTATGATTATTTTTTTCTTTTTGAAATATTACCGCTTTTACTAATATATAGTGTCCATCTTTGTCTCTCACAATAATTTTGCATTTAAAGTCTATTTTGTCCAATATTAGTATAGCTACTACAGCCCTTTTGTTGCTTGTCAGATTGTTTTCCAGCCATTCACTTTCAGCCTCCTTGAATCCCTGTGTCTCTTGACTGGTGAGTTTAATCCATTAGCACTCAGTGTTATTATTCTCAAGAAATTACTTACATTAGCCATATTTTCTTTGGATTTATGTATGTCATATGTTGTTTTAATTCTCTTTTTCATCTTTTTAGTTGTTCTTACACTTTCCTCCAACACTGTCTCTCTTCTTTTTTCTTTCAACCTGTAGAGCTCCCTTTAGTATTTCTTGAAGGGCAGGTTTCTTATTGGTATGCTCTCTTAATTTCTATTTATCTGTGAATATTTTGAACTCTCCATCATTTTTAAATGCCAGCTTTGCTGGATAGAGAATTTTTGGCTAGAAATTTTTTTCTTTTAGTATCTTGACTATGTCATACCACTCCCTTCTTGCCTCCATGGTTTTAGATGAGAAATCAGCACTTAATCTTATTGAGCTTCCCTTGTTTGTGATGGTTCTCTTTCCTCTTGCTGCCTTCAGTATTTTCTCTTTGTCTTGAGCTTTGGACAGTTTGACAAATATATGTCCTGGAGTAGGCCTATAGTTTTGATTTCCATTTCCCTAACAGCTAGTAATACTGAATATCTTTTCATGTACTTTTTGTCTATTTGTACTTTCTCTTTGGAAAAGAGAAAATCTTTTGTCCATTTTTAAATTGGATTGCTTCCCTTTTTATTATTGAGTTGTATACTCTCTTTATATAACATGGAAATCTGTGGGAAATAGAGTTTACCCTTATTGTAAATGTTGCACCTGTTCTGTTGTAGATGTTGCAGTTGTTCCCTATTATTGTAGATGATGTTGCAGTTCAGATAGCAAACAGCTGCTTAGGAGTTTCCCAATAAATGCTAAGGGAAAACTAGGGTTGAGGCTCTCAGTTCCAGAAGCCATGAGTCCCCTGGTTCCAGGTTTGTCTCCTCTCTTGTGTCTCTACCTTTATTTCTGTGTTGCCTTCCCTTCGAGCCAACCTATTGTGAGCTGAATGCAGCAGAAATCAAACCCTTATCGTACACGTGGTTTCCAAACATTTTCTTTCATTAAATAGGCTGCCTTTTCACCTACATGACAAAGTCTTTTGAAGTACAAAGGTGTTCAATTTTGTGGAGGTTCCATTTATACATCTTTTCCTTCATTGCTCATGCTTTGGAAGTAAGGCATAAGAAACCACTGCCTACCAGCAAATTGTGAAGATGTTTCCCTACATTTTCTTCTAGGAGTTTTAAGGTTCTAGCTTTTATATTTATCTTTGATCCATTTCTAGTTACTCCAGGTCTTTTGACCTACTAAAAGTACAACCCAAGCAAGCTTTGGCACCTAAAGGAAGTATTCAGACAAAGAGTAATGGGTATACTATTGGAGACTTATAGTCTAGCATGCATTGAAATGGCAAATGCTGAGAACATACTGGCTGGGCACTAATTTTCTACACTACCAAATACTTCATACACCCACCTGCTATGTAAAGTGTGCCATCACTTAATCTTTGTTTGCACTTGATATTGTCCTTATTTTTCACTTTAGGTGTTTTGGTGAGTGTGGTATATTATTTATGCTATATTTTGTATTTCTATGATGATGACTAATGAAGGAGTATGGCTATGAAAGCGGCCAAACTGAAAAATATCAGATCTTATGAATGGGGAAACCTAGCCTTGATCACCTCAGTCCACTCTGTCTACCAGAAGCTAGAGAAAATCATCTATAGATCTATAGTTGTCAAGTACATCATCCAGTCTTGCAGTGTCCATATAAAATAAATATAAAAAATCTGTACCTATACACATCATAGCAAGATTGATGAATACCAAAAAGCAGGTTGCTTTGAAAAGTACAACAATAAGACTTACAGCTGACTCTCCAATAGGTGTGATGAATCCAGAGGACAATGGAAAATATCTGTAATATGCTGAAAGAAAATAAATGCCAATCAAAATTCCTTAAGCTATAGGACAGTACAGTGAGAAAGAATGATCTTTTCAAGGTGCTGGGGCACTTGGATATATATAAGGCAAAATGTAAAATTTGACCCTCCCTAACATCATATATATATAAATCACTTTCAGGTGAATTCAAATATAAATATGAGATATAAACATTTTCATGATCTTTGAGTAGATGATTTCTTAAGCAAGATAAAAAATGTACCAACCATAAAGAAAAAAATAGATTAATTGCACTACATTAAAATAAAAAGCTTTTACTCACCAAAAGACACCACTAAAAGAGTGAAATGGTAAGCTATAAAGCAGGAGAAGACAGAACAAACCTGAAAGATGAATTCAGTACCAATATGAGCATCTGTATAGGTCTAAAGTTATTTATTAGAAATGTCTTTGTGTTCCGGTCTGCACTCCAGAATGTTCATAAGACGGACACTTTCTATCTGCTTAAGCAAGAACCAAAGCAAGCTATTTAACTCTTATACAAAAATATCATCTTTGCTAACAAGATGCTTGGAATCTAAAGTGTATGACTCACCTAGTCTTGAATTGTTTGTTTTAGAGCTCTTGTCCAAAATCCAGCTGAAACAACTGATATTCAGGAAGAATTGTCTAGGACTTACTAACCATTTATTTCTAAGTGCACTTTAGAATACTTTGGGAACTTTAAAAAATACATAAACCTGAGCCCCTCCCACAGGCTAACTGAATTGGAACATCTTGGAATTTTTCAGAAGCACCTGCAATGATTATAATGGGAATCGAGGGTTTTATAGACAACCTTAGATCACTAAAAATTATGTATCTGAGTTGGTATTTTAGCTCCTGGAAGAAATAGCTCTAGACAACTCAGATATAATGTTCTGCTGCCACATTTTATTGAAGATGGAAAATAAGAATATGAATGTGACCAGCAGTTTTGTATCATCTAATTGGGGATTGAACCACATCCCCCACAAAAGGCAGGTGCAGGTCCCAACCCCTGGTCCTGTGGGTGCGAACCCATTTGTAAATAGGACATTTGAAGTTGTTTTAGTTAACGTTGCCCAGACTGGAATGAGAGTAAATGGGTCTTAATCCAATATAGCAGAAGTCCTTAAAAGCAAAAGAAATTGGACACAGGGAAAAGCTATTATGAGGAGCAGCCAGAGGCTGGAAAGCAACAAAACCAGGAAAAGAAAAGAAAAGACATCATGTGCATTGCCATGTGATGGAAAAGTCAAAGAACACCAAAATGGCTAGTCAACATCTGGAGGAAACAAGCTATCTAGCCCTTGAAACTGTGAGCCAATAAATTTCTCTTATTAACAACTCATTGTACGGTATTTGTTTCAGTAACTGGAGAACTAAAACACACCTGCAAAGCCAGTTTTGGCAATATTGTGCAGTATGTGGTTCCATATTTCTTATACAAAGGGCATTTTGAATTCACCAGGAGTCACTCACATGGCTTCAACTGTCTCCTACACACTGATGACTCTATATTAATCAGGGTTCTCTAGGGAAACAGAATCAACAAGAGATATCTGTCAATAGTATGTGGTTTTATAAGAGTTTCTCATGTGACTGTGCAGGTGCACAAGTCAAGGTTCCACAGGCAGGCTGCAAACAGGGGTTCCAATGAAAGTCCAGTGAAGGTTCTTGATGAGTTCTGGCAGATGCTGGCTGTCCAAAGAGGAGCTGGGAAATTCTCAATGCTGGAATCAGTTCCCATTTTAAGGCATTCAGCTGATTTGATAAAGCGTCATTCATTGCTGATGGCAATCTCCCTGATTGCTGTCTATGATTTACCACTGCAGTAAAGTCAGTCTTAACTAAAGTCCATAAATGCCCTTGTATTACAGTTAGTCCAGTGCTTGCTTGACCAAACAACCGGGCACAATTACCTGGACGAGTTGACACAAATAGCCTAACCATACACTCTCCAATGATGATTTTAGGTCCAGGTCTCTTTCCTGATCCCAAGGTGTGTATATATGATTGCCTACTGCAGAGCGCTACCATGGTAGGCACCTCAACCTTACCATGAGCAAATTGAGCTCATTGTTGCCACTCCCACTTCTGCAGATCTGGTGCTCTTTTTTATCTTCATTCATGAATGGCACCTCCAATTAATCACGATAGACACGAGGGAATCAACTTCAACACCTTCCACACTCTCGCTCCACAATCAGTCCAGTCTCTAAGTTTTGCCTCTTTGATAATCTTATATCTAGAACTTTCTCTATGCACATCTGTCTCCTGAGTTCAGGCTCAAAATTTCTCACTTGCATTCCTGCAAAACTTTTCTAAATGAATTTATCTCGCTCTACTCTTACCCATCTTTAATCCATTTTCCATGCTACTTCCAAAATCAGCTTTCTAAAACAAACATCTGATTATTTCACTATGCTGTGATCTTTCAATGGCTCTTCCAATGTCTTTAGAGTAAAACTTAAACTCAAAAAACTCTTTATAATCTCCTTCCTGCCTAACTTCTCATTCTTATCTCATCTTCCTCTAGTCATGCCTTATGTTATGGAATAAGCACAATCTCATCCAGCTTTCCCATCTGAGCTTTTCTACTTACAATGTTTTTTCCTCCATTCTTTGCCTGACAAAATCCAGTTGGTCATTCATTATTCAATTCAGGAATCACCCCTTCCTTAAAACCTTCCCTGATGCCTCCAGGATGGCCTATAGCCTTCTATGACATGCTCTCAAAACACCATGACTGCTTTATCACATTATATTGGTATTGTCTGTTTACATATCTATTTCCTCTTTAATATATAAATCCATTCAAAGCAGGAAACCTGGTCTTATCGTTTATATTCCTACTACTGCAGAAAGTAGTAGACATGGTGCAGGCTCACAAAAGCATTTGAATGAATGCAACTTTTAATGTTTATTGGGCTTTTTTCAATTAAATACAGAGAGCTTCTCATTCCCTCACAAAAAGTCACGCTTCATTTTTTATAATTTACTCCATTGCCATGAAATTTAGAATTTAGATTATTTTAACTGCAGTGCCTAGGCTTGACCAAAGTTTCTAACCTCAAATCCCATTTCCAACTGCACTATCTTTATTACTTAATGTCTCAAAATGCCTGCCACACTGGCAATTTCTCACTAAAAAATTGTTATTATTAATCCTTATGGTTCCAGACAGCTGAGTTTTTGTTGTATTCTTATGCCACAATAGTATTATCTTTAGTTTTCTTTTTTCTTCTCATGTTGTTGATTATCCTGCATTATTATTCCAAGATTTCCAGACTTTACATATGTTGATTTTCTAATATCATGATCATGGTCATCATCATCATCATCCCACCATTGGCAAACAGACATATACAGGGTTCTACCCCATGCTTTCATTTTGCCATGTTGTTCCTTTCCTCATCCACAACCTGGCAGATTCTTAAATTCTCTCAAGCCTTACAAGGAAACTTGAGGGTAGGAGGTTATGAAGCTAGGTATTCTGGGCACGAAAGTGCCATGAATTGATTGCCTAATAGGTAAGTGTGATCTCAAATGTGGGATGGGAAGATTGTGGTGAAAAGTTGACCAGAAGTGGCACAAAAAAAAAAAAAACCCAGGAGACTCAGTAAGACTGAGATTGGGATTATGGGTATTTGGAAGTCAGAGCCAAGTGTGGGGTAAGAGCCACATGAAGAATGAATTTGTGGGGAAAAAAAAGAGACTGGGGGTCAATTGGCCTTTTCTCCTTGACTTCTTCTGTCATCCTAAAACGCTGCAACCTCCAATGTCAATCTTAGAATTGGTCAGCTCAAAAAAACACCTCAACACTGGCAGAATTTCTTTAACCATGGCCTCAATTTTTTATTCCACAGAAAAAAGGATTTAATATGCAAAACTACCTGGACATTGGTATAAATGAGATGGTTAAGGTGCAAGTAACTTTATACCTGTTCCTGTTTGGATAGAAAGAGGGTCTAAAATGTAGGGATATCCTGAAGGTCTACAGAAGAGGTATATGATTAGGAGAGAGGACAATGAGGAAAAAAAGGGAATAAAAAGGGCAGAAACTGACTGTTAAACTCTTATCTATCTAATGAACGCTCAAGTGTCTGAAGTTACAACATATTCTCTTCAGTCAGTTACAGTCATTGTTTCTGCAAGTTCACACAAACTCAAGGATTATCCTAGAGCAGCCAGGATAGGGCTTATGCAATGAGCAGAGAAAGCCTCAGGAGATGGGGCTGGAGTACCAGAAGGTATGGAATGGTAGAAATGAAGTAGAGGCACAGAAAGAAATTGAATCAAAATTTCATGTAGGCTCAAAGAAAGGGAAGGGTAGACAGTAACCTAAATTTCTAGCTTTACAGCATCCAGTTGCAATCTCTTGCTAAATCCAATAATTCCTAAGACAGTGTTCATAAAGGGAAATATTTTAATTTAAAAGGATAAAGGTGGTCAGAACTTACCAAAATATAACTAACTCAACTCCTATAATTTATTCTACCCAGCCTAAATCTATAAATCAGGTTTTATTTTACCTGACGGTATATTCTTCTACAGTACCTCCTAGCACATTACCAATTATTGATGTGATGCTGATTTCTGAAAAATAATGAATAATAACCAGAAATAGAGTTAATCTTGTTTTTGTCATAACATTAACATTACTTCAGAACATTTTAACATATTAATCACGAGGCAGGATCTGATTATTTAGTATTTGCCAGAAGCAACCCAAAGAATTTACCCTATTTTTCAAAACTCTCTGTTTTCTTGAAGGTTCTCTTTGAGATTTTAAATAAATTCAGGATTACATACATAAATGTTTTTTAAATGATGCATAATTTTGGTTAGGACATGATTTCCACTTATTCTGAACCGTATATTTTATTTTGCTAGAGGCAAATATACTGTTTCCAATTCCTTGTCTATATTGCATAGGGGTTGGTTTAGATCATTACTAATGTTCAGAGCTTTAAAACTGTAAGACTTTACATCAGAAATTTTAAAAATTCTTAGATAAATGCAATCCTGCTCTCAAAGTAGTACAATTTTTAATCGACATATTCTAATGACTTCCTTGTATGTAGCCATTTACAATATTCACAATTCTAGAGGGAAAAATGATTATAAGTATCACAGAAAATATTCAAATGGGTAATATATTTATGATATTCTTTTAAAAAGATTTCTACAAATGAGGCATAGGTCTTAAAAATCACTGAGCATTAGAAGGAGATATTTAAAGGAAACAGAAGCCAAACAAATGACAATTTTCAATCACTTTATATCAGACATTTGAACATAATTACGTTTTATTTCATGTCTGTGGTGTGTTTTACATGGTTCCTAATACTATGAATGTTACTGAAAGTATAAGAATTCTTGGCTGACAGTTTTTCACCTTCTATTCATCATACCACTTTCTTCTCTCCTCCGTGGTTTCTGATGAAAGGCCAGCACTTAATCTTATTGAAGTTCCTTTGTGTGTGATACTTTGCTTTTCTCTTGCTGCTTTCAGAATCCTCTCTTTATGTCTGATATTTGTCGTTATGAATAGTAGGTGTCTCAAAGTAAGTCTATTTGGATTTAGAGAAATTGGCCATTAGAGTAAGTTCACTAACGTATTCAGATGCCTAGACATCAACAAAAAATTACAAGCCATACTAGGAAACAGGAAGAGATGGCCCAGCCAAAGGAACAAAGCAAATATCCTGAAGAGGTACATGCGCCCAGCAGTGGTGCCGCACACAAGGAGTAACTTGTGAATCTGCTCCATATGATTCTCAAGGACATGGCCTGTCTCCTGTTTTTTTAGTTGTTTTGTTTTGTTTGGCTTGACTTTTGGCCTGTCTTCTCCATGGCAACCTTGTCCCCATGATCCAAGCACTCACAAGTCCAGCCCAGTTTCAAGGGTGTTGAGAAAGAGAGCCGTCTCTTAGTGAATAGACTAGCAAAGAATTTACAGCCATCTTTAATCTATCACAACTGAAAGGAAGGCTAAATACTGGAAAAACTGGAGTCTTGCAGATAGTATTTATGATAACCAAAATACTTTTTTAAGTTCTTGGGGCAAGATGACAAAATAAGACATCATTTCATATGATTTGAATGAATGGCATGAAATGGCATGAAATTGTATGAATGATAGAAAGAAACTAAAATATCACAACTTTTATTTTGCTTCTGTCTCCTCTATCAAGAAAAAATGCCAATCAGATGGGAAAGGGCAAAATAAACATTGATTTGAGGGAATTGCAGTCCAGATAAGCAAACACAGAGGGGAAGAATTTAGCTGCTCTAAATTTTCTCTTGCCTTGAATGACTCACTTTTTCAGGACTGGCAAACAAACAATAAAATTTATTGAGCAGGTTCTATGTGCCTGGCACTCTCATAAACAATGGGGATTTTAAAATAAAAACAAAAACAGAGGTCCTTGACTTCATGGATCTTACAGGTTAATAGACACTAAGAGAATATGAAAATCTGCTGAGCCATCAGTGGTGTTTGACACCTGAGGATTCACAAATAATAGGATCCAATATTAGCTGCAGTGCTTGGAGAGCAAATTGGTCTCAGCAGAAACAGAAATGATAGGGCCTATTGAAGAAGATGAAATTTAATGTAATAGGATACTTCAAAAGAATAAATACAGGATACGAAAGAAATTACTAAAATCTACATATATGAAAAAGGGTAAGGGGTTTTAGCTTATTTCAAGTGAAATATGATTCATGGTAAGATGAGATTGCAAAAAAAGTATTGAAATCCTGAATTATATTTATATGTAACTAATGTCCAGAATATGAAAGAAGACATTCCTACTCTTCTTGGATATAAGAAGGAGAGACCTGTAGCAGTGTGTTCAACATCAGGAGCCTCATTTTAAACTCACAGCTAGTAACTAGGAGGGATCCCCAGAGAAGTGCCTAGATAAAGATGATGATGATTTCTGGAGCAGGGACACACGAGAAATGGGTGACCTTTTAGCCTGGAAAGAAGAAAGGTTTTGACCAGACATGAAATTTTTTTCAAATATTTAAAGACTTTTCATGTGACTCTGACTCACACTAGAAGGAACTTTCTAAAATACAAAGGTATATTTTAGAATGAATAAGTACATTTCACAAATAAGTGTATTTATTTATTTAAATAATTCCATAAGATTTTAAGCTTCATGATTTAGAGGGCTCTGTAGGTTTTTAAGCAAAGAATTAATGTAATGAGGAGAGAAATGGCAGATTAACAAAAAGACTCAAATGGAAGTTGTAGATAGAGATGGAAATACAGTAAGTGAAAACTTTTTAAAAATACACTGGCGAGGATAGATAGCAGATCAGACAACGCAGAAGATAAGATAAATGAACCCAAAGACATGAAAACAGAAACTATCTACACTGAAGCACACAAAACCAAGAAGAAGGAAAAAAATAAACAGTTCATCAATGCTTTGTAGGACAACACCAAGTAGTAAAATATACATATAATTTGAATCACAAAAAAAAGTGGGAAGGGGAGCATGAGAGTAAAAAAAATTTGAAGAAATAATTTAAAAATTCCAAATTTCTTGAAAACTAAACCCAAAGAGTCAAAAGCCAATACACTTTCAATCAGAAGAAGCCATGTAGAAACCCACACTAATGTGCATCAAAATCAAATTTTTAAAAATCATTGCTGAAGAGAAAGGCTTAAAATTCAGTGGGGGAAAAACATTTACAAAGGAACAGAGTTAAGAAGGACAACAGAGGTCTTGTCAGGAGCTATGTAAATCAAGAGATAATGGAGCTATGAAAAAAACAGAAGAATACAAATGCTGGAGAGGATGTGGAGAAACAGGAACACTCATCCACTGCTGGTGGGAATGCAGAAGGATCCAACCATTCTGGAGGACAGTATGGCAGTTTCTCAAAAAACTAGCCATAGATTTGCCATATAACCCAGCAATACCACTGCTGGGTATATACCCAGCAGAACTGAAAACAAGAACACAAACCGATATATGTACACCAATGTTCATAGCAGCATTGTTCACTATTGCCAAAAGTTGGAATCAACCCAAATGCCCATCAACAGATGAGCGGATCAATAAAATGTGGTATATACACACAATGGAATACTACTCGGCTGTAAGAACAAACACACTACAAACACATGTGATAACATGGATGAATCTTGAGAACCTTATGTTGAGTGAAGCAACCCAGACATTGAAGGACAAATACTACATGACCTCAATGATATGAAATAAACAAGCTGCCCTAGATAGCAAGAGACTGAACGATAGGCTTACAGGAAATCGGAGGGTGGAGGAAGGATATGAGCCGATGTCTGCAGGGGTCGAATTTAAGACGAGATGGTGGTAAGTATGAACACAAAGAAGAGATAAAAGGGGGGCAAGGGGTTGCCTTTGCAGAAACAGATCTGATAACAGAAAAATACACATTCTTTCCAAGTGTATATGGAACATTCACCAAAATAGCACACACTCGGGAGACTAAAACAAATCTCTATAAATTTTAAAGTATTGAAATCATAGTATGCATATTTTCTGATGATAATGGAATTAAACTAGAAATAAATATTTAGAAAATACTTTTTTAAAAACCTTAATATTTGGAAATTGGACACACTTCTAAATAAACCTTAGGTCTCTAAAAAGTAAATCATATGGGAAATTAAATATTTTTAACTAAATGAAAAATAAAAGCACAATATATCAAAATGTATGGTATTTAGCTAAAACAGTGCTTATAAATTTATAGAGTAAATGCTTATATTAGAAAAGAAGAAAGACTAAAATGAGTGATATAAACTTTCACAAAAACTAGAATAAGAACTACTTAAACCCAAACTAAACACAGGGAAGGAAAAAATAAAGGTAAGAGGGGAAAAAAAGTCTATGAACCAGAAAACATAAAAGTAACATGGAAAACTGATGAAACAAATAGATGGGTCTTTGAAAACATCAATAAAATTGCTAAACTCCTAGTAATGATCATTGCAGGGGGGAGGGGAGAAAAATGGTAAATTAATGTTAGGAATGAAAAAGGGACCATCACCAAAGATCACACAGACATTAGAAAAATGTTATGGGCCTCCACATGTCCATAAACTCAAACACAGATGAAATGAACATATTCCTTGAAAGACACAAATTATCAAAGTTTATTTAAGAAGAAATAAATAACCCAAGTAGTTCTATATGTATTAAATAACTTGAATTAATAGCTAAAAACCTTCCTACAATGAAAACTTAAAGTTTGGATGGCTTCATCAGTCAATTTTGCCAAACATTTAGGAAATAAATAGTGCCAATTCTACATCAAATCTTTAAAAACAAAAAATTGAAGAGGAACACTACCAAACTCATTTTATGAGGCTAGCATTATCCTGATATCAAGCCCAGAGAAAGACATAAAACGAAAACTATATAGGTCAATTATTTCCCATGCACTTTGATGCAGAAATCCTTAAGAAAATACTAGCAAAATAAATCCAACAATACATAAAAGGGATAATAAATTATGACAAATAAGGCATTATCCCAGAAATGCCAGATTGGTTTAACATTCAAAAGCCAATCAAGGGGAAGCGGACTTGGCCCAGTGGTTAGGGTGTCCATCTACCACATGGGAGGTCTGCGGTTCAAACCCTGGGCCTCCTTGGCCCATGTGCAGCTGGTCCCCATGCAGTGCTGATGTGCAAGGAGTGCCGTGCCACACAGGGGTGTCCCTGCTTAGAGGAGCCCCACACGCAAAGAGTGCGCCCCGTAAGGAGAGCCGCCCAGCGCAAAAGAAAGTGCATCCTGCCCAGGAATGGCACCGCACACATGGAGAGCTGATGCAACAAAAAGAAACACAGATTCCCATGCCGCTGACAACAACAGAAGCGGACAAAGAAGAATATGCAGCAAATAGACACAAAGAACAGACAAGTGGAGTGGGGGGAAGAAGGGGAGAGAAATAAATAAATAAATAAATCTTAAAAAAAAAAATCAAGGGGGGAAGCAGATGTGGCTCAAGCAATTGGGCTCTCATCTACCATATGGGAGGCCCCAGTTTCAATTCCCAGGAGGCCCTGGTTAAGAGCTAATGGCCTGTGCCGTGGAGAGCTGACAGCCTGTGGAGAGCTGGCCAGAAAGATGATGCAACAAAGGGAGACACAGAGGAGAGACAGTGAGAGATGCAGCAGACCAGGAAGATGAACTGGCACAAGCAATTGGGTGATTATTTCCCACACCAGAAGTCCCAGGATCCATTACAATGCCTCCTAAAAAGAAAGACAACAAGAAAAAGACAAGCAGCCCTTGGAAAACACACAGCAAATGGACCCAGAGCAGAAAGGGAGCACAAAAACAACAACAAAGAGGGGTTGGAAAAAAACAAGGGGAGTGGATACGACTCAAGCAGTTGAGCTCCTACCTCCCACACAGGAGGTCCCAGGTTCAGTTCCCAGTGCCTCCTGATAAAACAAAAATGAACCACAAGCAAAACAAACAAGCAAAAAAAATGAACTCGGGGAAACCAATGTGGCTCAGTGGTTGAGCGCTGGCTTCCCACTTATGAGGCTCCAGGTTCAATCCCCCAGCATCTCAAAAAAGGAAAAACAATCAATATAATCTAACTTATCAACAGACTAAAATAAAAGAAATATACTTCATCTCAGTAATGCAAGAAAATGATTGACATAATTTAATACCCATTCCTGATTTAAGAAAAGAAAATTCTCTGCAAATTAGAAACAGGTTTTGAACCTGATGAAAAAAATACATGAAAAACCTACAGCCAATATCATACTTAATGGTAAATGTGAGAATGCTTTATTTCTAATATTGGGAACAATGCAAGGGTATCTGTTCCCACTTCCTTTATTCAACTGGAAGTCCTAGACAGTATAACAAGACAAGAAAAGAAAAGGCTTATCAGGTAAAAAGAAGTAAACTGTCTTTATTCAAAAAATGCCTATGTTGGGAAGTGAATGTGGCTCAACTGATAGAGTGTCTGTCTACAATATGGGAGGTCCAGGGTTCAAACCCAGGGCCTCCTGGCCCATGTGGTGAGCTGGCCCATGCGCAGCACTGCTGCGTGCAAGGAGTGCCCTGCATTGAACTGCCCTGTGAATAAAAAGCACAGCCAGCCCAGGAGTGCGCCGCACACAAGGAGACCTGATGCAGCAAGATGACGCAACAAAAAGAGACACAGATTCCCAGTGCTGCCAAGAATGCAAGCAGACACAGAACACACAGCGAATGGACACAGAGCAGACAACGGGATGGGGAGGGAGCAGGGAGAAATAAATAAAAAACAAATCTTTTTAAAAAAATCACATTGTGAGGGATGTGGATGTGGTTTAAGCAATTGGGCTTTTGTCTACCATATGGGAGACCACAGGTTCAATTCCCATGGAGAGCTGAGAGTGGACACAGAGTGCAAAAAACAAGGTGGGGGGGGTAAATAAATAAATCTTAAAAAATAAAATAAATAAAAATAAAAATCATATTGTGATACAACCACACATCCACCACAAGAGCTAAAATTAAAAAAAAACTTGGCAATATCAACTGTTGGTGCAGATGTAGAGTGATTGGAACCCTTGTAACTTGCTATCAGAATGCAAAATGATATAGCCACTTTGGAAAACAGGTTTGCAGTGTCTTATAAAGTTAAACATACTTCAATCATACAACCCAGCAATCCCATCTCTAGATAATAACCCATGATAAATGAAAATGGCCATCCAGAGACTTTTACCTACAGGTTCAGAGCAGCTTTATTCATAACAGCCAAACAACTTAGAAACAACCCAAATATCCACCAACTGGCAAATGGATAAAGTATATCTACAAAACAGAATTATACACAACACTAAAAGAGGAACAAACTACTGAAACACACAAAAATTTTGGATACATCCCAAAAGAATTTTGCTAAGTGAAAGTAATCAGGCACAAAAAAAGATTTGTACTGTATGATTCCATTTATATGAAAAGACAAAACTATAGTGACACAAACTAGAGCAGTGGTTGCTAGGAACCAGAAGCGACTATAGAGGATTACCTGCAAAGGGGCACAAGGGAATTTTTGGGTTATAGAATAATATCCTCTATCATGATTTCGGTGCCTGCATTCATTTGCCAAAACTCATCAAAAATTATACTTATATTGATACCTTTTATTTTATGTAAATTACACCTCAATAAAGCTGACTAAAAACAATACAATAGCAGCAACAAAAGAATGAAAGTTCACTTTTTAAGGATGTCATGGGAGGAATTCCTGCACAGGGAAGAAGACTGAGCTGCTTCAGGTGTTCTCTATCTGTCTGTATTTTGAGTCAGGAAGGCAGCTCTTTACAAATACCAAAGCCCAGATCCCACCTCCAGAGGATCTGTCAATTGCCCCTAAACCAGAAAAATGTCAAAATTGTCTAATACCATATATTGAAATTTCACTGCCTTTGCTTTTTCTCTTTTTAAAGTTTAAAGGGAGTTAATTTGGCAACATCGTTGTTCCTAAACTCTCTCCATACTTGTTTGCCTGCCAAGTGAATTTGCAAAACCATTGGGCAATATGCTGAATGGTTTAACAATTACAACTTTAAAAAGTAGGTTATGGAGAAACTGAAATACTTTAGGCTATAGCTGAGATACAGTCTCCCAAGAACATATGTGGGTTTCCCAGATGGACTAATACCAAAGGAACATATGTAGATGTGCAGTTATTATGAACCATCAGAAATCTCTGAAAATAAATCAGTTTTCACAAAGAGCATGTGTGTATGTATGTGTACAATGAGTTTTTATTATTCAATATATCCCTTTAAATCTTATTTTCTATGCCTTAATGGTTGTCAGGAGACCAAGATTATTTTACAAACTTTAATTAGACTCACCATGTGACTTTGGGAAGATAAATTTTTTTCCTGAACGAAGTGGAGATTAAGGGGAATGTTTTCTCCAGGTCCATGTCAAAAAGGTTCAGAATTTCAAAGACAAGAGATATGTAAAGAGGTTAGGTTTCTTGATTTACCTTTTTTGTGCATGCATATCTTTTGCTTAATCTCTAGTTTCTCAGTCTGTCGCCCAAATCTTTTCATTTTATTCTTTAATCACAGAGTTTCAATGAAAAAACCTGTAGAAATCCATTTATGAGGTTTGAAATTGTTGAATCAAATTTTTAGTATAACAGTCAGATGAATCTTTGTTCTTCTAAATAGTTTGCTGTTTACATCTTTTTTGTTTCTTATATTCTCATAGCATTTAGCACAGTGCTAAGCACTGATTAATAGCATATTTTGGGGTTTCTAAAAAACTTTCTTTTTTATAACTTAGCAATTTGGAAATAAGGATACACCTCATAATATATATGTTCATTTAATGTAATATTTTTTCCATTTTCTCAGAAAACTAATTAAATCGATGACATCTTAGAATTGAGGAAAGATGGTAAGTGTTGATTGAGTATTTGTGTTCTCTACAGAACGCATAGACTTCATCCTAAATCAAGCTAAGTAGTTTATACCCATATTCTTCACTTGTAGGACATTATTAAGAGCAGTGTATAGAATTAGTAGTGGTGACAAATGAGTTTTTATGGCTAAGAGATTTGAAAGTGGGTGGGGAGGTCATTCCAGAAGTTACACTTATACATGTTTCAGGAGGATCTCACTAACTGCCTCAGTAAACAGTGCCTCAAGCAGGGTGCTCTTGAGGGTCTAGAGACATCTGGACACTATAGGCAGTGCGGACAAACCCAGGAAATTGGCACACCATCAGTGGGCCTTACCTTGGACTGTATGATGACCTATCTCCCCAATATATCAGTTAGGCTCAGTTATAATTTTCTGCACATGGTTCTTCTGCCCCTTTTATTTGAACTATGATTAGCACTATACCTATTAAATATGTGTCCCAGAGACTTAAATCTTCTGGCTGTTATATGCCAGTTGAGCCCTGAATCTCAGCAGAGTTGCAGCCAACACCTACTCTCCAGGGCATCAGACTCACCCAGGACAAATAACCAAGGGATGATGATAGACAACGCCCATCCCAAAAGACAGAGAGTGTCTACAAATGCAAGCAAGACAGTTCCATCCATTTGCCCCATGAAACCTAAGTCCCCTCTCAACTGAAAGCAGAGTGGACATCACCATCCCCAAATCCTCAAAACTGAGGAACAAACAAACATAAGGTGGGAATGCAGCTATGGACTGAAGTAGACTTCTTAATATTCTAATAATGGAAGAACTTGTAACATTGATAAAAAACAGTGGTCACCAGAGTTTCTGAGGGGAGGGAGAGGGAAGAATAGGAGTAATATGGGGTATTTTGGGGACATTGGCATTGTTCTGCATGATATTGCAATGACGGATGCAAGCTTACACATTTGTCAAAATCTATAAAATTGTGCAGGGCAAAGTATAATGTAAACTATAGACCATGGTTCACAGCAATGCTTCAATATGTGTTCTTCAATTGTAACAAGTGTACCACACTAAAGAAAGATATTGTTAATGGGGAAAAGTGTGGGAGGGGAAGGAGTTGGGTATATGGGAATCCCCTATATTTTCAATGTAACATTTATATAATCTAAAGCTTCTTCAAAAATAAAGAAAAAGAATTAGTAGCAGTGTATATATAGCATATTTCCGTTACATTATGCAACATTTCTTTTCCTTTCCTACCCCTCCAACTCCGTCTTCACATTCCATACACAATGTCAAAGATGCAAATAATGGGAGCTGATGTGGCTCAAGCAGTTGAGCACATGCCTCCCACATGGGAGGTCCTGGGTTAGCTTCCCAGTGCCTCCTAAAGAAAAAAACAAATAGACAAAGAGCAACAACAATGAGCAATGAGCAAACAACCAGCAAACAGATGAAGGAGCTGAAAAAAAAATGCAAATGACCAGTCTATGCCTGAGTTTTCCATGAGATTGAACAACTCTGAGTGATTATAGTCCAAAGTGCTGTTCACTATTTATAAAAAGAGGGAGAAAAGGAGGAGTTATTTCCTTATCAAATTAAAATATTTCAAATCTACTTCAAATAATTTGCAAAAACAGATCTAGAGCCCTCATTTCCCAAATTCCTGATATCGTTTCTATCTTCCACAGTGTGCCATGAATGTGTCATGCCATTGATACTCTTGTGCTTCAGAACTAGAAGTATCTTCGTAACTGATTACATGAAAAAAGAACTCCATGTCATAAATCCAGGGTGCTTACAAAACTAGTTGTCATGCTCACTGCAACAAATGGAGGATAGCAGATTTTGAGTTTGAGATGTGTCAAAATGTCTTTCCATGTATTTAATCATAGTTTTATATGCTAGAAATGTGTTTATATGAGAAAGTACAAAATCATACAAGTAGCTGGGGGAAATGTTTTTCAATATCAGGAAAAAAGTACAGGCTGGTCTAATCATCCATCATAATGCTACAGTTGCACTGTGCAAATAAATACTTAATAACTGGATGTTCTTTTTCTTTCCTTCCTCTCAGGTATTTTTACACTTCAATTTTATTTAATATCCAAAGTGAACTCCACAGATACCTGTAATCTGTTTCTAGGTCTCCCTAGAAAGAAAGTGTCAGGAAAACAACAGACTAACAGAGGTAGACCTTAAGACTTACCCTAAAAGCCTCCACTGAAATTCACTATGATTCAGAGAATAACCATAAACTCTGTGTTTTTTCCCTCCAATATTCTGTAGTTTGATTTTCAGACTAAACAACAAGCTGAATAATCCCATTGTATATAGTATACATACCACATTTGTTTATCCATTCATCTGTCAATAGGCTTGGGTTGCTTCCACCTTTTGGCTATTACGAATAATGCCGTTACGAACATTGGTGCACAAATATGTCTGAGTTCCTGCTTTCAATTCTTTTGGGTATATACCTGGCAGTGAGATTGACCCATTGTAGGGTTATGTCTAAACTTAAATCATTACTAAGAATAAGACTTGCCTCTCTTTTTCCTGCTTTCTATTTTCCCATCTACCTCTGATGCTGCAGACCTGAAAGAGAAAGGAAGTCCCTCAGGTGTGCACCACACTCTCCTGATGTTCTGATGACTGGGGGTTTGGAGATGGCTCGTAGGGATGAGGTGGCAGTGGCCAGAAAGGGGGAAGTGATGGCCAATTTACCTGGGATCTCATGAGCACCACTCTAGGCTTTCTTCAGACTCAAAGTGGAGCTCCTAATGGGAAATGGTAAATCAGGCACAAGTCTGAGTGTGACTAGACTGAGCAGCCAGTAGGTGCTGGCAAGGGAAATGAGGGCATGCACTCTCCATGTCCAACCTCAGTCTTGCTTCTCTTGTCTATATATGTCCCAGGTCTCCAGAGCTCATTCCACCCTAATCCCATGACTCCCAACTGACTTGGCACCTGCCAAGTCAATTTTAAGGTGAGATGGATTGAACAGTCTAAGATTTAACCCAAGGATGCTTCAGTGGGGGGTCACTGTTAACGAAATTCCTAAGCTCCTGTGCAGTTTCCCAAATTGACTCTTCTCCTTATGTACCCAAGACATAGAAACTGAACCTGAATTCTATTGTACTCAACTTGCTCAAGCTTCCAATAGTTTCATTTAAATTGTCTGACATTTAACTTTTATCCAAAAACTGATTAAGAGAATGATTTAGTTAGGAAAAAAAATGGAGGGGTATGCTCTTTTTTCCCTAGTTTTTCATCAGTGAGCTAAGTTAAGTTAGACCCTTGGGAGCCTGCCTACCTGATTCCTATACTCATCCACATAAATACCTTCTCTAAGCTTCGGTCTAGCTTAACACTTTGGCCGTATCTTTGTTTATGCTCTTCCTGTTTCTAAAAATAGGTTGAGTTGGTTCCCCAAAATTATAAATTTTTAAAATTAACAAAATGGAAATAAAAATCGAGACTGATGTGTTATGAGAAGCAAAGTAGTCCCTACCATTACTAAGAAGGAAGATAAAACATAGCTTTAAGTTTCCTAGCAGCAAAGGCAAAGAAGGAAATACAATACTTGGGAAAAGAAAGCATACTAATTCTTTATTAGAGATAAGTTTTATCCTCCTATCAAACTGAGAGAAATTTTGTACAAGGGCATTCTCTGGGACATAGAGTAGGGTTCAGTGGAAGACAGTTTCAACCATAGCTTTATAGAAAAAGAAGGAAAGTAGCTCATAAAAAGAAGGAAAGTAGCTCATTTGTATAGTAACCTTCAGTAAAAGTGCTATAGCGGGCACAGAGAAAAAAGCAGTTCATTTTGACAGGAGATGGAGTAGAAGAGCTTTCACCAAGGAGAATGCAGTATTAGCACTGGATATAATTTCATCGGGTAGAAACAGGAGAATGGAGGTCTTCCTGAAGCAAAGGCATAAAGTTTGAAAGTCAGTTGTATGGTCAGAGAAATATCAAGTCTGAAGGACCAGGACCTACGGGATGGGGTAGCAAAGGACCTGGACGCCTTTGGAGGATGTTCTCCAAGTTGCATGAACTAGGAACAGTGGTTCTGTGACCCCAGCAACTCATTACAAGATGATTCCTTTACTTCTCTTAAGTCTTCACTCAAATTCAAAGTCAGATTTACAAGGCTTTCCATGCAGAGCAGGTGATGTGGGTGTCTTTCTGAGCACAGGTTTGGTCTAGATGAAGGGATGAAGGGGTTCTTTTATTTGTATTCCACTTCTTAATGACAACTTTTAGGTTTTCTTTGATCTCTGTATCCAAATGTTGATGAGAGATGGGGAAAGGGCCAATTTTTAGTGGAACTAATTCCCTGGAGCCACAGTTATTCAAAGGTGACAGTCACTCTTCAGCATAACAAGGAGACACCCAAAGACAGCCTGACCTGAGGTGGCAAAGGTGACATAAATTGTTCTGTGATGTGCCTTTGGGGATTATTTGGGTTAGTGCTAAGAAGTTGGGGGAGCATCTGGTTTGGAAGTCAGGCTAACCTATTCTGTGTGAAGACTATTTAGGAAAACACCTTCTTTGATGACTCTTTGATACCTACTATCAGGACAGGGGCAGCTCTGCGTCAGGTCACCTCACGTGAGAAAGGACTTAAATTTTACAACTCTTATGTGGTTTTGTGTTTGGAGGTGGTTCTTGATATACCCAGAAATTATTAAACACTGGGAAACCACATCCAGAACATGAGACTGGGAAATCTGACAGCATATTTGGCATTAAGCCCCCAAACTACAGCTCTGTGTGAGTATGAGTGAGGCATGCGGCAAGCCTGTGAGCACAGCTACCAAGAAGGCAGAGTTAGCACTCCCACAAAAGTGTCCATGGGCTAACCTGAGCTTTAATTGGACATTCCTTCTGTGGATTTTCATTTTTCAACAGGAAAATCTGGGGCTAGGACTGAATATTTTGAAGCAGCACACAATCACCATCCAAAAAGTCCTGGCATTGTGACTCGTGAGTGATGACTCTACTTCTCCAGGGTACAATTTTGACAAATCACTTATTGATGAATCAAGTGCCCTGAATGCCAGTAACCATTACAAGATGTTACCAAGAGATATGTTAATTTCTTTCCAAAACGCTATTGCTTTATGTCCATTGCTAACCGTAGGAGGGAAAGCTGTGCTAGTTTCTAAGATAAAAATAATCCAAAGCTAGACATATAATAATCCATGTCCTGTAAATTCCATTCTAACAGTCACTTGTGTTCGTGATAATAGAGTTTGAATTCTCATTCTGACTTGTCAGAAAGAGTTCCAAACCACAGCCACAAATATGAACTAGATAGTTTGAGCTATTGCCTATACATAAGTCAGACATCTATTGAAGCAGCATTAACAGCTTTAGATCCCTGTTGCTTGAATATGGTGTTGCATCCATAATTTACTGACTAGCACTAAATGACCTGAAGAAATTAATGCATCCTCCAATTTTATCTAAAGTTGGAGAAGTGTTTTGCATTAGGAAAATCCAGTTTAGCTAATAATGGCTTAATGCTTATCAATATAAGTAGTAATTCAAGCTCACTATTTTTTTTGTTGACTGAAAAATATACGCAGATGGCTTTGTCCAATCTTTAGTATTCTTAGACAGAAGAAGTGGCTCTCTACATTATATTACTTGAGGGTTGTTTCCTTCAAAACTCTTCCTTACTGTCCAGTATTGCTGAGAGCTGAAACATGGTATCCAAGAAGTCCTTTTTACAAATAACATTCTCTTTGAAAGAGTAAGCATAGTAAACCATGAACATGTTAGCATAAATTAGTTGGCAGTAGATCAGTTACTATTTTTGCCTTTAGGTTCCCATAGTTTCTTACCTATTTTATTGCCCTTACTACCTTCTGCAGGTTTGTTTTTCTTTGTGTCCGTGTCTCCAGAGATTATGAGCACCTCAAAAACTAGAATTCACTTATTATCCTTGTGTCCTTCTGTCCCTGTTTTCCACTTTACCTCCTAATGACTGGCAAAATGAAAAGCAAATAGTGCTCACTAGATGACTCATGAACAAAAGAAATAATAAATAAAATAAAAAATTGATTAAAAAATTCAGGGCAAGTCACAGGAAAGTTTTTTCTTCTTTTAATCATGGAAAATTATCTTTATTTTTAATTATTTTGTTTCAAACAAAATTATCCCCCAAAATTGAGTATGGAAAAGAATGAGTTGGAATGACCAGGAAGAGCTGTTCTGGCCATGTATGGTCCATCCTATTACTTTTCAACCATTTAATTAAGTTCTTATATATTTCTATTGCATGCCATCACTTCCATTGAATATTTCCAGTGGAAAGGCAAGAACTATATTTAGTTGCTTTGTACTTTAACATAGAGGCCTTGCCTCTGGAAGCATTTCTTTTCTTAACCATAATAATTGCACCTATTACTAAAATTTATAACAGTAGAATCAACAAAGCCTTTGATCTACAATTACTTTGCTTATAATTGTTACAATGAAAAGATATAAAAAAATGTCACTGGAGCATTTCGGTGCACATACCCTGGTCTAAGGCATCCATGGTAAGCATGGCATTCGTTACCACTGCGGTTCTATGAAAAACTTTGGCATATCTCTAGGTGAACTTGCTCCTGAGGGGGAATACAAGAATACAGTGCATGCCCAGTTGAGGCAGAACAAGAACTGTATTGCCGTATTTTTAGTTAGGGTGCTTTTAATCTGGAAGTAGTAGAAAATTCAGTATGTTCAAACCATAAAGAAATGTCTTGGCATTGACTAAAATGCCTGGAAGTCCAGAGACAGTATAGCTTGAGGCTTAGCATAATTTAGTGGATACAGTTTCTTTGTCCTTTGTTTTCTTGTTTCTGATTACACCATATATTAGCTTCATCCTTAGGGTGGCAGCAAGGTGCCTGTATCACTTTGGGCCTCACATCCTATACATGGCACTCTCAGAGAAGCATCATCTTTCCCGTGTTTTCACTTAAGATGGAGAAAATATTTCCCAGAAGCTCTGCAAACTACATCTTACACCTCAATGATCCAAATCATTTCATGTCCAAACCAAACTCAAACTCATGATAAAACTGAATAACATACTGTGTTAGTCAGGGTTCTCTAGAGAAAGAGAACAAACTGGAGATATCTGTAAATAGTGTAAGATTTTATAAAATTATCTCACACAATTGTGGTGATGTACACTCAGCTCACAAGGAAGCTTTGCCTTTTATAAAGTTTATCCTAGGGCCCCTAAAAAGGGCCATGCCTATTAAAAGAGAGGTTTGGTCCTGGCAATCATAACACTTTCCTGCACAATCCTGGGATTGTCTTCTGGAATGTTGAAGACAGGTAAGGCAAGAGACGTGATTACATTGGATTTGGGGTTGAGGGTAAGGAGTAAGCTAGCTTCAGAGTTCTCTGCCTCTCAATTGTCTAGTTTGACTTAAGGAAGACTGACCAGTTCAGAAGACAATGCCTCAGGCTGCAGAGAAGAGAATGATAGTCTTACTCCAGGCAAGCTGTGAATGAGCCCTTTGGTTTAGATGAAACAAAATAAAGAGAAAGGATGAGATGTCTCAAGGCTTAGTGTGAACAAATCAGCAGCAACAAAGAATTAGTTTAATAGACAATTGGGGTTGATATTCATGGGTAAAATTTTTACAAAGGGCCAATTTTTTGGTGATTTTCTTAAAATTTTAATCTCTTACCCTTCTTACCCTTCTGGTTTTCAGTGATGGCATTTACCCATTAGGTCTAAATAGCAATGGTTAAAGCTCCCAATCCACTTGGCTATAGGAATCCAGCCCTTTACAAGGCTTCCCACACTGATTATTTCTAGAATCCGTGAAGAATGCTTGTAAGTTCCACAAATCTGTCCTGGCTGTGCTCTATTGCCTCCTGACCCCTCATCAATTCCTGTGGTTCCTCACACTGCTGTTCTGAATTCTCTCACGACTTCTCCCAAATGTGAGCACAGATCCATCCCTCAAGTCTCCAAAACACAGCTAAGACCAGATGGTCAGTTTAACCAAATCTATTGTAGACTTAGAGATCACAAAGGAAGATTAAAATACAGAAAAAGAAAAATTAAAATTGATATGCCCAAGATCCCTAGACTATGCCTGTGATGGTTAGGCTAATGTGTCAACTCAGCGAGGTAATTGTGCCCAGTTGTTTGGTTAAGCAAGCACTGGGTTAATTGTAATACAGGGACGTTTATGGACTTTAGTCACCAGTGACTTTACTGCATAATAGCTGATTACATTTACATTAATCAGGGAGATTGCCATCAACAATGAGTGGGGCTTTATCCAATCAGTTGAATGTCTTAAAAGGGGAAGTGATTTCCGCATTCAGAGAGAATTTCCCACCTCATCTTTGGACTGCCAACATCTCCCAGAAACTCATCAAGGACCTTCATTTGGCTTTTATCAGAGTCCCTGGTTGCAGCCTGCCTGAGGAACCTGGATTTGTGCATCCCCACGGTCACGTGAGGAACTCTGATAATATCTCTCACTATTGACAAATATCTCTTGATGATTGTCTTTCCCTAGAGAACCCTGACTAATACAACGCCCCTACAGGCTCCCATATTGGCTTCTCTCTTCTTAGGTCATGGCCCTCCCAGGTGCCGGTGCCAGCCTACCCAGATCTCCCTTATGGAGCACAAGTCCTCAGCCCCTCAGAGGCTTCCTCTCCACCCAGACTCAGGGCAGCTTCTGCTGAGCTGTGGCACATCTTACAAGAGGGCAAAGTTTTGACTGGGCTATGGAACTCCTCATCACCTCCACTCTTTTCTTTTGCTGTTGCTCTTTTCCTAAATCTTTGCTTAACCCAAAAGCTAAAACAAGTATTTTCCCCAATACAAAAAAGGGCAAGGTTTCCAAGTTGAATTCATAGCTTCACCTTAAATAGCAGTCTCAGACTTTTTACCCTCAATCCTGTCAAAGAATGTCAGAGTTCCTGTCTCAGGTACAGCACCCAGTTAAGTAGGGAAATAGTGCAGGGGCAATATATTGTTGGCATTGCCACAAATGTTATTTCTATTGTTAAAACAAAACAAAAGTGCTTAATCCTATCACATTTTCAAAATTATACTGCTGGTTGTGTTTCTCCCAATATCCTTCTCTCTGGAAAGAAAATCTCTGTGTGAGATCCCTTGTTCCAAAATAATGTCAGATTTCTGAAATGGAATTACATCAATAAGTTAATAAGCAATTTACTAGCATAAGGCATTTTCTTTTCCTAGTGAAAATCCTGGGACTAAACCATTCTTAGTCATGCAGTATGTTCCCACCGACACAGCAGAGGAACTGGAACCCAGTTGTCTCCCCATTGAAATCAGCACCACGATAAGCCAAGGTCCTTGGTTAAAATTGCCACTGCACAAGCTTCTTTTGTAACCCTGCCACATCGGACTCTTTCATTTTGCCGGAAGACTTGAAATTATTAAGCAGTCATCTCTGCACCTCACATTTCTTTATGAAATGAGCTTAGAGCTGGGTTTTGCCATTTTTGTTCATCATGGCAGTGTTTAATAATGATGTAAATGGCCACCTGTAGTGAGTTATTTTCCCATGTTCCTAGGTTCCATTTTCCTTGTTTAGAGGTCATTTTCTTGTATTTATATGACTCCTTTCACATACTCCCTGGCATTTCTTCATAGGCTTTTGTACCCTGACTTAGTCTTTTACCAATAGGATCACAGGTCCTGACTGTTCACATTTAATCCTTCTACCTTTTTTTCTGCAATTTTCTCACCCTCACTTTGCCCCCATGGCCACCCTGTACTGCTCATTTTCAGACACCTGACAGAGTTGGTGCATTGGTCTGAAATTTGTCTACAGCAATACACCTTCTAGAGCTACAAACCTCAGCCTTCTGAGGCAGTGGGGAGCATTTATTCCATTTGCATTAAAATGTTGGCTTGCTACAACATGGCTGCTGTTGGGCCTCACCTGATTTCTAACTTGACATGAGCACAGTTGGCAGCATGATCTCATTGGGTCCCATCGGCTTACCTTTTCAATTCTGCCTTCTTTTCTCAAACATCACCCCTATTTATGTTAGGAGTTTCTGCTTTTCTTCTTGCCATCTTAAATGTAGCATGCTCATAATTTATGGCGTGTGAGAAACAGAGCAGGACTTGAAATCAGAAAACCCGGGTTAAAATCTATCACAACACACTTGATACTGGGTGAGCTCTTCAACTCCTCCAAGCCTTGGTTTCCTCACTGTAAAATTAGACTAATGTTGCCCTCACACAGATGATATGAGGATTAAATAAGATCATGAGCTTGGCACATAAACTCCTTAGGTCTGTTGATCCCAATTATACCTGAGGATACCTCATGCATACATCTGGGTGGTATCTCCATTTCATAGTGCTGCTATAGCAAAGTGGATGCATTAAAACAACAGCTATTTATTGTCTAACAGTTCTGGAAGCTAGAAGTCTGAAGTCAGCAGGGTCATGCTTCATCTGAAACCTGTAGGGGAGAATCTGTCCTTGCCTCTTCCAAGCTTCTGATGTTTGCTGGCAACCCTTGGTGTTTCTTGGCTTGTAGATGCATCTGCCTTCATCTTCATATGGCCTTCTCTGTGTCCAATTCTCCACTACTTATAGGACATCAGTCATTTTGGATTAGATCTCACCCTAATCCAGGTTAGTGTCATCTTCTTACACTTTCAAAGATTCTATTTTCAAATAAGACCACATTCAAAGGACCAGGCATTAGGACTTACACATATCTTTTGGACACAATTCAGCCCATAACAGAAAGTTAGCAGAGTGATGTCAAAAGCACTTTTACGTAATAGATTTATCATATGTATTAAGTTTAAGCAATACAATCAGCTCAACTCCCTTTCTCTACTTGCCTACCATCCCTTGCATTTGGGAAGGCTCTAATACTTTGCTTATCCAAATTTCTGTAAAATCAGGAATTAAGGGCAGCATTCTACTAGGTGGGGGGGATAAAGTATGCTGCATTTGCATAGCATTAAAGAAATTCTATTATCCATATCAAAGACTTGAGGGACATTATGAGAGTGAGTGTCTGAAAGTCTTACTCCACACGCCCCCTCCCCCCAGTCTTCCCCTTGCTGCCGCTGTTGGTTAGGTATGAAGGAGAGAAGGAACTGCTTCTGTCTTGTGAAGTCATTGGACAGACCACCTGAGGCAGCCCTCGGTTTGGGCAGAGAAGTCAGAAAAATGGCCTTATGTTTGCACCCCATGAGAGCAAGGAAATGGAGAAATACATAGAAAGAAATATACAGAAGGAGAGTATCATTGGCTCCCACCATTTTCCTTTATTTGAGCATACTCACCTCTAGAGAGCAGCAGCATGCCCACTCTTCAGCCCTCTTGGAGTTTATAATGCTCTTCCCACCAATAAGTCCTAATGTGCTGTTCAGGATAGGTTTATCTCTCTCAGCTTGTGCTACAAATTCCAGTCATGCTCAGACCCAATAGGTGACATTATCATCATCACCATAATTCATAAGAATAAAAAGTATTTTTTATGCACCCACTACATACCAGGCCCCATGCTAAGTGTTTGAGACACAGAATTGAGTTTGAGTCAGATTAAAGAAGTATTTAAATAATAGTAAACAATATAAATTTCTTCACATAAGAAATTGCAGTACTGGTTTAACTGCATCACACAGTTAGAACCCTCAAGGACCTTGTATTTTAGATGGAGAGGTAAACAATATATAACAAAAGAAGAAAAAAAAAACCAGAGAGCATAAATTCAACACTAGCAGATAGGTCCAGAAGATTGGAGGCAGTTGGATCCTTAGGACTTTGATCCTTGGAGATTTGATGATTGTTGCACAAGAAGCTAATTCACACCCCCACCTCCCCATTTTCTTTTTAATAATAAGACTTCCTGAATTTTAGCTGAGATCAGACTCCCAGCTAGAGACTATATTTCCCAGCTTCCCTTACAGCTAGGTAAGTGGTGTTCCAAATCACACCCTTGAAAGGAAATTGCTTTGTCCTCGACTTTCCCTTTCGCCTTTACAGCAAGATGAAATGTGGACCTGTGTTTTTCACCCATACTAAAGCTCTCACCATGTCCATGAGTAGAGCAACAAGATAAAAGAATCCTGAACAGCTTCATAGACAAGAGCTGCCTACCCAGTCCAGACTGTTTTGCCTACCTCTATTCTTTTACCTAAGAGAGGAAATCAAGACTCTATCCTGTCTGAATCAATAAATGCTTCGGTGTCTATATTTTAGTAGCTTAATCTATATAGTGGTAAAGAAAAGCTTCATGATGAGAAGTCATGAAAGGTGGCTAGGATTTAGACTAAATGGGACATGAAGAGTAAGCAAGGGAGGGAGGGAGGAGAAAAATGAGAATTCCCACCTGAAGAAAAAATAGGAGCAAATGTGTAGATATAGGACATAACATGCTTGAGGAGGTTAGGCAGACAAATTCTGTTGAAACTGAAGACATACATACAGGAAGGGAGAAGACCGAAGTTCAAGACAGGTCGGGGCCAGATTGTGGAAGCCCTTGAATAAAAGACTAAGGACAGTAAAATTCTTCAGATAGGAAAAGGGAAGGATGTTTTAATAGACTGACCTGTCTGAAGGGCACTGAATGACCAGAGCAGCTGGCAGAGGCAACACCCAGGAGGATAAGGGAGTCTGCGCTAGGTTAGGGCCTGAGGGTGGCAAAGAAGAGCAGACTCTGGGGGAGGCATTTGCTGGCCTCGGTGACTAGACATGTGAGAGTGAGAGTGGATGACTGGGAGGACAGTGATAACACAGAGGAGATGTTTTTGCTCTTTTATGTATAAAAGAAACCTCAGTTTTACATATGTTGAGGTAATAGCAGTATATCCATGAAGAAATATCCATCCAGCAGAAATGCAAATGTGGAGCTCTGAGAATCTGTTCTTGTTGGAGATATAGAATTAGAGGCATCCAAAAGACAGATTAAAACCAGAAGAAAAGGGATGACAGACAGGTAGCTAGACAGCAGGAAAACAGTGTCATAAGGTCAAGGTGAGCTTTTATTTTTTACAAAATAGGAGCTGTTTGACACGGGAGTAAGTGAGAAGGAAGATAGCTATGGAAAGAGATTAAACCTGACTCCTGGGTTCATGTTCTCTTTATCTGTATATAAACACATCTAGCTTTTCTTAAAATCTTTTTTCTCTAAAATCTGTTCTTTTTTATTTCTTCCTGCTGCCAAAATACTCATCACATCCTGCCTTGATTTACACAAACTCCTTCTCATTGGCCTCTTTCTCATCAGTTCTCTGCTCCTGTCTTTGCCAAATGTTACTGCCAAGTCCATTTTCCTTTCCTGCTGTTCAGACTATGCTTCTCCCACTCTACTTTGGCTTCTCTTCACCTTCCAGCCTCCCCATGACTCTGCACCTGCTTACGATTCTTCCTCATCCTTCCCACATCCATCCTGCACCGCACCCCCTCTTCTTCCTCTGGCCCTGTCATCTCCTCTGGCATCTTTAACAATTCTATTCAGGCACTGATAAGTTCGGGCCAACACCCTACGTAATCCTCCCCCACTGATCTCCCAACTCGTGCCCATCAGCATAGCTCCTCTTCCTGCTGCAAAGAAACTCAGCACATCTCCTTCCTTTATGAAGCTTTCTAACTCCACTAACTGTATGCTGTGCCCTGCCTTCCCCAGAGTATACAAAAGAGTATTGTTGTACTGGACTCTTTCTTGTGCCTATTACCTCTAGGGCCTTATATTGTTTGTTCTGCAAGAACATGATTTCATTACTGTCAGATGATTTCTGTCCCTTGTAAAGCACTTCCTGCTGTTACCTTGGGGCACTGAATAAATAATACAACTCTTACAATTCCTCTTTGATGAGCGAGAATAAGCCCAACCTGGTTGTCCAAAAGTACCTTGAGTTTTGTTTCAGTAATGCCTGGAAGAAAACCATATCTGTCTAGAAAATGGAGAAGATTAATGTACAGAAGGGAAACTGTGATGTTTCTGTTGTCCTCAGCAACTCATGCTCACAGAAAAAAATGTATTTGAGTGAATACATTCATTAAGCATTATAGGTAGCTCAGCATAAACTTCTTTCCACTTATGGAATCATGCCTCGAGGACATATTCTACAATCATCATATTAAGAGGCAATTTGCATTGTTACCTCTGAACTTTTAGTCAGGCCAGCTCCACTTACTACATACGCTGCTGAAATTCATTTTTGGTAAAAATACTCATTATAGATCTTAAAGTATTTATTTCAAATAGACAGGTAGAAAAATATAATAAAGGAAATTAGTATTTGTGTTTCTCAGCATGATTTTAATGATTATTAATGAATTCTAAGTTTTCTTCTCAACAACAAAAAAAAGATGAGCACTTATTTTTAAATGCACTTGATTATTTCATAAAATGCATAAGTTGAACATCAAAAAAGGGCTTGCTCCCTTTTTTGCATTTTGTTTCTTTTAAATGTTGAAAAAAATATTTGATATCTAGCATCCAAGTTACATTTTCAATGATAATCAGAAAACTGCCAAAGACAAACTGTTTTCCATTATACAAACAATTTGATCACAGATAATAAAATTGTGCAAACCTCAAAGTGTAAATAACATGTAAATGGGTTCTGAGTTTCTTGAGACAGATGGTAGATCACAACAGTGATGGGTTATAAATTCTAAAAAGACTGTCCTCCAGAATGAAACAAAAAGTGACTGGAGAAGTAGGTTTAAAATGAAGTTAAGTGGAACCAAATCAGAAAAATCACATCAATTTTTAAAAGATCTCAAGAAGAAAATAAAAGAGCATATATATATATATATATATTAGAACCATTCTGGAAAGAACTGTAACATTATGCTTATTTAATTGAAGGAAATTGAAGGAAACTAGAATGTAATTCAACAAAATGAGTGACATTATCTGCTTCATTCCGTATCATGTTCAAGATGACAGAAAACTGCAGTATACTATATCAATCACCTTGCCGTTTGATGCTGGCCTAAAGGCATGCCTGCCAACTCTGGTTGTTGTTAAGAATTCTTAATCTGTTTACTTAGTTTTTAGCTGCATAATATGAAAGCAAATTAGGAACTATAATGTAGTGGAATTGAAGTCTAATTAGTGAGGTATTTCATTCCCAGTAGGACTCAAAGAAATCTAGGCTAGATTAAAGCATAGACTACACTATCTAGGTAAAGGAGTTTGTCAAATAACCAATAAAAAATGAACTCCAGGAAGGCATGAGCAAGTATGATGTAGCAAAAAATCCGGAATGATGTGTATTCTTGGGTTATTTAATCTAACCACTCTTGGTATGTTTTCTCATGTATAAATAGGGTACATTCACAGCTATGTTACTGTAATGATAATTAAATAAAATTGAATATGTAAAGTGCTTAATTCACATACTTAATATAAGAGCTCCATACAAGATAGATGATATCTTACCCTGGAAGAAAATGTGCTTGTTGTACACGAGGATTTGTGATGCTGTTAGATTTTTGTGTGCTTCCATTTATTCATTTATGGGCTCATTCATCCAATGTTTATTTCTTAATTTTTTTTTTTAAAGAAACTTTAGATTACATAAATGCTACATAAAGAATATAAGGGATTCCCATATACCCCACCCCCTCCCTGTCCTACCCCTTCCCACATTATCATCTTTCATTAGTGTGATACATTTGTTACAATTGATGAATACCTATTGAAGCATTGCTACTAACTGTGGACTATAGTTTACATTATAATTTACACTCTGTCCTGCACATTTCTGTAGGTTATGGCAAAATACACAATGGCCTTTATCCGTTATTGCAATGTCATGTAGGACAATTCCAATGTCCCAAAAATGCCCCCACATTAACCTATTCTTCCCTTGCCCTCCCCTCAGAACCTCTTGTGGCCACTGCCTTTATAGCAATGATAGAAGTTCTTCCATTGTTAGAATAATAATAAGTCTATAATAGAATAATAATAAGTTTACTTTAGTCCATTGTTCATTCTCCAAACTTGAGGATTTGGGGGTAACGATGCCCACTCTTTCTAGCTGAGAAGGAGCTGAGACCCCATGGGGTAGATGGATGGAACTGTCCTGCTTGCATTGCAAACACTCTTTGTTCCTTGGGATGGGCATTGTCCATCATCATCTCCTTGTTAGTTGTCCTGGGTGAGCCCAATGAACTGGAGCATAGGTGTTGATTGCAACTCACTGAGATTCAAGACTCAACTGGCACATGAATGGACCAAAGATTTAAGTCTCTGGGACATATTTAACAAGTATAGTGCTAATTATAGGTTCAAATAAAATGAGTAGAAGAGCCAGGTTTAGGGAAATTAAATAAGTCTAACCCTTTTACACTGGGGGACATAAATTCCAAAGTTAGGCCCACTGACAGGGTACTGAATTCCTGAGCTTGTCTGGATCATCCAACATTTATTGAATGTCAACTATGTAACATAACTGTGTAGATGCTGGTGACACAAACATGGTCTTTACACTCAAGGAACTCATAATAGAGGTTGCTACAAAACTATGCTTTTCTTTGGGAAGTTTTTCATAGTTCTCCCTTCATGGAATCTATTATTTTATGCTAGCAGAAGCAGGATATGGATGGTTCATGGTTTGTTTGTTTTTTTCATTTTAATCAAGCTGTGTAGCTGAAATGAGCTTGCTTTCAGACTCTGGTATCATTTCCTTTGTTGCATCACACCTGCCACCACATCTACAAACCATTCAGAATCTGTGCTGGTCCTTTCTGAGTTCATCCCATTCTAAGAAGTGTACCAAATGTACTAGATATCATCTAGAGGGCGGCAGTGGTTAGGGTGTCCGTCTACCACATGGGAGGTCTGCGGTCCAAACTCCGGGCCTCCTTGACCAGTGTGGAGCTGGCCCATGTGCAGTGCTGATGTGTGCAAGGAGTGCCCTGCCATGCAGGGGTGTCCCCCACGTAGGGGAGCCCCAAGCACAAGGAGTGTGCCCTGTAAGGAGAGCTGCCCAGAGTGAAAGAAAGTGCAGCCTGCCCAGGAATGGCGCCACACACATGGAGAGATGACTCAGCAAGATGACACAACAAAAAGAAACGCAGATTCTCATGCCGCTGACAACAACAGAAGCGGACAAAGAAGACGCAGCAAACAGACACAGAGAACAGACAACCAGAGTGTGGTGGGACAGGGAGAGAAATAAATAAAAAAAATAAAATAAAATAAAAAGATATCATCTAGAGCGGTCAGTCTAGCATCCACTGTCCCTTCATCTGAAAGCCCTGATTTTCCTTTAGGCTAATTCTTTTACCTCGTTCTTAGACTATATATTTAGCCTAGGAGTGCTAAACCTAACTCCATGCTCTAGGCAAACATTTGACTAGGGCCTGGCAAATCAGCAGATGTTTCATTCTGTTGGCCATAGTGAATAGATCAGGTCAGACAAAAGACTCAAGTCATTCCGATGGGAGTTGATCCAGGACTTTTGCTGAATGTATTGAGAAAGAAGATGCTAAGTTGATACAGCGTTAAGTTTAGTACATGGTAAGAGCTGTTTGAGAATGACACCAGGTTTTAGGAAAGCAAAGCCAGGAGAAAAAGAGAAAGATCAACAGTGAGACAGTCACAATGAAACTGCTTATACCTTTAGAACTAGCCATGCCTGATCTACCCAAGGAGTTTCCAGTTATATGGGCCATATTTCATTTGTCATTATTGTTTAGGCTGTTTTGAAGTGGATCACTGTCACTTTCCACTAAAAGAGTCCTAACGCACAATTCCCTTGTGCCTAGCTCCTTTTCTCTCCTCTATTTTCAATCTTTCTCTTAAAGTCTCATCCTTATAGTTCTATTCATATCCATACTGTAAAAGAAAAAAGGAAAACCCTCCCTGTCTGCCTTAGCCCTTGAACTAGTGCCTTATCTTTCCCTCTCAGTCAATCTTATCTAACCTTTTCCACTTTCAATACAGTGAATTCCATCCCCTTCTTGAAACACTCTGGTTTCTTCCTTGGCCTCCGTGAGATTGCACTCCTCTAAACTTATTTCTATTCCCTTAGATATCCCTTTCCAGTCACCTTTGGGGTCTTTGACTCCACTCGACCATAAACAGTAGAAGTCCTTGAAACTTGATGCTCCACCTATTCTCTTTACATGATACTCTTTCTCCCTAGGTAATCTCTTTTGCTTTCTTCAAACACTTCTGCTTCATCCTCTCTTTCTTCTCATCCTGGAATTCCAACCATGCTTCTGTTAGACCATTGAATATTGCCCTACAGCTTTGGATGGTCTTTATTCCTTCACTCTTTTTTCTCTTTGCATTTCAGTTGGAATAATTTCTTCAAGCTCACTGATTTTTTTCCTTTCCAAGTCTACGATGAGCCCATTGAAGGAATTCTTCATCTCTGTTATTGCATTTTACAAATTTCTATCATTTTCTTTTCATTATTTCTTATAGGTTCCATTTCTGTGCTGAAATTACCAATCTGATCTTCTACTGGAGCATTAACATATTAGTCATCATTATCTTAAATTCCCTGTCTGATAATTCTAACATCTGTGTCATCTTAGTCTGGTTCCGTTGATTGCTTTGTCATTTTAGCCTATTTTTTCTTGCCTTTTTGAATGCCTTGTAATTTTCTGTTGAACTCTAGTCATATTGTACAGGAAGGTACAGATTTAGATGTATATATTTTATGCTTGATAATGAGCACACTTTCTTTCTGTTAGACCTTTAGTGTGGAGGTTGTGTTAATTCAGAACAGAAGTTGGCTTAGTTTGAAACTTGTTGCTCTGATTCCCTTCAGTGCACCACAGGCTTCAGACTCCTCTGGGGAAAACTTATGTTTTAGGTGTAGACTAATTTGCCAAAGGGTTTTTCCCCATGTCTGCATTGGACCACTAATTTCATTTGAGGATTGTTGGCATGGTGGGGTAGGGGTGAGGTCTGTTTCCTCGTGTTCTGATTTAGCCTCAGTCATAGGCAGGCATTGTGGATGTGGATCTGGAGGTGTGCCTTCACAAGTGCTCCAGCCCCTTCTCCAGCTGTGGTACTGGTCCTTGCAGGACTCCCTGTCCTTCCCCTGGGGGTAGACCTTGTTTCCCCCTGACTGGGTTTCCACTAGCACCCTCAGGCTACTGTTTTTGTTGTTCTTCCCTCTACAGAAGGCTTTTGTTCTCAGGGAGCTAGGGGTTATAAGTGGGGGAGGAGTTTAGCACTGGTGTACGTTCCCTCCCCCAGCCAGCACCACAGGGAAGCCTTCTCAGGATTCTTCCTCATCTTCCCTATGCTGGAGTTCCTGAAGGAAAAGCCTCTAAGAGGGTGAGAACACCTCTGTGTCTGCAGCCTCCAGGGGCTTCCCATCTTCTGACCTACTTGAATGGCATTCTGTGCCTGCCCCAAATGCACAAGTCCTGTTTTTCCTTACAGGTCCCTCTCTGTCTCCAGATTTCAGGTTAGGTTTTTGCTCTGCAACCTCAGCTCTTTGAGAAAAAAAGTCATTAATATTAAGTTTGTGCCGATGGGGTGGTGGTGGTAGGGCAGGAGTGACAAGCTTTCTAGATCTCTTCATCTCTGAGCTGCCTTATCTTAGCATACCATCTTTTTTTTCTTTATTTTTTTTTAATGTTACATTAAAAAATATGAGGTCCCCATATACCCCCCCACCCCCCTCACCCCACTCCTCCCATAGCAACAACCTCCTCCATCATCATGGGACATTCATTACACTTGGTGAATACATCTCTGAACACTGCTGCAACACATGGTCAATGGTCCACATTATAGTTTACACCTCCCCCAGTCCACCCAGTGGACCATGGGAGAACATACAATGTCCCTGCAGTGCTACCCAGGACAACTCCAAGTCCTGAAAATGCCCCCACATCACATCTCTTCTTCTCACTCCATACCCTCAGCAGCAACCGTGGCCACTTTCTCCACATCAATGCTACATTTACTTCCATTACTAATCACAATAGTTTCAGAATAGAATATCAGTAAGTCCACTCTAATCCATACTCTATTCCTCCATTCTGTGGGCCCTAAGATGGTTATGTCCACTCCGAAACTGAGTATACCATCTTTTTGCTAACAGTTTCCTTCCTACGTTTGTATTTCCCATCCAGACCTCTCTGCTGAGTCCCAGACCCATGTTTCAAGGGCTTATTACATTTCCATTTGGATGTCTCATAAACACCTAAAACTGAATGCACACACAGCCTTCCCACCTGTGCAGCTGAGGAGTGATCCTTCACACTTCCCTCAACTTTGCTTCCTATTTTTGAATAGTTCAACTTCTTGACACTAGTAAATCCTGCCTTCTGCCCCCTCCTCCCCTTCTCTGATGGACTACTACAGTAGCCTAATAACTGGTCTTCCTGCACATAGCTTTGTTCCTTCCCGATTCGTACTCTACACAATATCCAAAGTTGTATTGAAATATGAATCTGATAATGTCATTCCCATACTCACAACCCATTAATGCCTTCTCTTTGAACTTGGGATAAAACCCAAAGTATTCAACATCATTTTTAAGCCCTCACATGATAACCTGCTTCTACCTATATCTCCAGCTTCATCTCCCACCACTCTTTTCCTCTATCTCTACAGACCAGCTCCCTCAGCCCTCTCTCATGATATGCCATGCTCCTTACTGACTCAGAGCCTCCACAGCTGCTACTCCCCCTGCCTTTAATCAGGTTCATTCCTATTCAGGCTTCTAGTCTCCTTCAAATGGTATTTCCCCTACTACATTTTCACAGCAAACTTGTAGGTTTCCTTCAGTGTATTAATCACAGTTGGGGTTAATTGTAATGTCTGTCTCTTGGGTAAATAATAAGTTCCAAGAGAAGAGGGAAGCTTTCTTTTGTTTTTATTTGCACAAACTCTATTCCTAGTACCTAGTATAGTACTTGGCCCATAGGAATACCTCAATCAATATTTGTTGAGACTAGATAAAGGAAGGATTCTCTCTAAACACTTCACAAAACCCTTCTGCTACAGATGCAGAGACCAATAACATAGCGTCCAAAAGGAAGGCCTCTTTTTGATATTTTATTGCTTAGTTTTATTTCCCTCCTGGATACAGAGGCAAACGTCAAGGATTCCTCTATGGTTAGTTTGGGTGACCAGGAAAAAGGATATTTGCCTTGGATTTAGGAGAAGATAGAAACTGGAAGAGGCCTCTGGTCAGGTCTTCTAGGAATTGCCTGGCTCTATTAACTTTTAGTAGCGTGCAATGGAGACCTCATGTACTAGGGCAAGAAGAGAGCCCTTCAACACAAGCTATAACTTAGTGCGGAGAGATGGTGGGTCTTCATGAGACCCAGAGTGACCATGGATTCTCAGTATGTTATATTTGAGATAAGAATTGTTATTTTAACTTAATGCAGTGCTGCCATAACACTTAAAAGAGGAGCCCTTCATTTTCTGAGTAGGATGTTTTCAAGAAAGGCCATCAAGGTGCATCTGGGCCAATGGGCCTAAGTATCATCTAGGGATCTATCATTATGTGTATTGCTGATTTACTGTTATACATTATAAAAGAATAGGCTAGTGAGTCCTGGCTCCTTATAGTAGGCAGACCTATCAGGGATAGCTCTACTTAAAATGTATTTCTGAGATGATACAGAATTAAAGTTCATACCTGCTTTTATCTGTTCCACAGATCACCAATAAGTTTGGGAAATATTGTATATATATGCCCTTCTTGGAGAGTGTTATAATGAAATGTATCCCCCCTAAAGACATATTCAAGTCCTAACCCCTGGTCTGTGAATGTGACCCTATTTGGAAACAAGATCTTTGAAAATGTTACCTTACATAAGAGGTGGCAAAACTAGATCAGGGTAAGCCCTTATCCAATATGACTAGTGTCCTTATAAGCAGCAGAAATTAGGACATAGACATACACAGGGAGAAGATGGCCATGTGATGGAGGCAGAGATTGGGTTATGCCACAAGCCGAAGAATGACCCAGTTTGCTAGTAAGCCACTGCCAGAACCCTATAGACTTGAGGAATCATGGTCCTACTGACGCCTTGATTTTAGACTTCTAGCCTCCAGGACTGTGATGCAATAAATTTCTATTGTTTTAAGTTACCCAGTTTGTAGTTCTTTGATGTGGCAGCCCCTAGAAAACTACGACAGAGTCAGAATGTGCATAGCACATTGAAAGTTTTGACAAGTCCTGCTCTAAAGAAGGGTCTTCGACTCATTTGATCATGCAAACTTTTTTCCCAATTGGCATAGTCTTAATAAGGCTGCTGTAACGAACATCCTCGAAATCTTAATGGCTTAAAATAAAGGTTTATTTCTCACTTATATTATATGTCATCATTGGTTGACTGGAGGCTCTGTGCCACATGGTCTTTGCTGTGGGATCCAAGGTATCAGAGCAGTCACCATCTGAGCATTGCTAGTTGCTCTGGCAGAGAAGGATGAGCTCTGAAAGTTCTCACCATTAAATGTTCCATCCTGAAAGTGACACTTGCAATTTTGGATTATAACTCATTAGCCAGAACTAGTCACTTGGCCCCATCCAACCACGAGGGGTCCAGGATCTTACCAGATGCCTGGAACGCAGACAGGCAGAAACATTTAGTGAACAGTGAACAACTCAAACTATTAACCCCTGACTGAACACTGGTGTGGACTGAAGCACAACTGGAAATCACTGCTGTTCATGGTTTTGAAAACAAGATTTGATAATTCTTATTCAAGAATGTGCAGCACCGACTGTAATGTTACATGACAATACTTAATCAGGAAGAGGATTTGGAGGGCTAATATTTATCACACTGATCTGCAGGAGGAGCGGGTAAAAAAATAATTCTTTTGGAAGTTTATGAAATTTTTTTTCCACTTGAAATCCCCAATAGAAGTCTCACAAGAGATAACAAAATTATTTTCCAGGCAATTCCTCACTGTTTCTCTCAACTACAAATGCTATATAGTATAAAACATGGATAATTTCACAACACAGCCTATTTCTAGACCATTTACAATGTCTTCTTTACAGGTGTGAAAAGAGTTAATGCTGTCATCAATCCCAAAGTAACAGCAGTGAAAGTGGCATAAAATTAATCTAAACAGTAGAACTATATTTAAGATGCTATTACAGGATATAGGACATTTTAAATTACACCAAAAATATATAGGGGTTGATAGACTAAAAGGAAATTCATAATGTAAAACATAAGATAACTAAAAATTTAGAAAACTGTATAGTCTAAAATATAAACTACAATGTAAACCCAAATGTTACCTTGTTTGAAAGCTATAGTCTCAATATCTGTACATCAGTTTCAGTAAATATAATATGAATATGTAAAAAGATTATTGCTGTGGAAGGGAAAAGGGTTTTATGTTGGATATGTGGGAGTATTGTATATTGTATATATGAATTACTGTGATCTAAAACTTTTGTGAAGATAAGCTTAATAATTAGGAAAAAAAAAAGAAAAAGATAGGATGTAGACACTGAAGAAAAGACAGAAGTAGTTGCCTTGCCAATTTGCATACAGGGCAACACTTATTGCAGTGATGGAAGGCAAAATATCAAAAACAAAGCTTTTGCATTTTTAAATTTTTTGATACCCCAATTTATTTTTACCTTAATTTTTCCAAATTAATATGTATTCTATATCTAACCTTTAAACTCATCACTACATTCCATTTTACTATTAATGGAACTTGGCAATATATTGGGCTTCACTTTTGAAGAAGTTTTGGATCACAGAGAGGTTTCATAACGGCAGGGGAAGAATACTGGTGTGGGATGTTATTGACAGGGGACACATGGTTGGCAGGGAGTTCTCCAGGGCATATATACAAGGTACATAAAAATGTTTGGATATTTTCATAGTGGTTACAATTAAAAGTAACAACTGAGCGAGTGCTGAGTTCCTAACCAGGGGAGCTCTATCACAGTCCCTAAAGGAACAGCAACAATCCCCCAAGTGCAATGGCAAAGACCAAAAAAGAACGAAGGTCCAACAATGAGCCCTTGATACTAATGACTATGCTCGTGAGCCTGTGCACCTGAAATAAGAACAAGGCCTAGAGCTGCAGGGTGCCAAGAGTTACCTCTTGAGAGCCTCCATGTTGCTCAAATGTGGCCAATCTCAAAGCCAAACTCAGCATGTAAATGTGTTGCATTCCCCCCAGCGTGGGACATGACTCCTGGGGATGAGCCTCCCTGGTGCCGAGGGATTACTACCAAGTACCAGCTGATGATGTAACTAGAAAATGACCTTGAATAAAAGGTTCAACTCAGACCAGCAGAATATCTCAGTCTACATATAATACCAGCAGTTAAAAATGCTTTTTGACCTGAAGGAAAGGGGGAAATGGAAAGGACAAATGAGTTTATATGGCTATGAGTCTCCAAAAAGAGCCGGGAGGTTATCAGAGGGGTTGCCCTTATGCACACCTCAGCAGAGTCCCAAAGACAGCTAAAGTAGATGCAACCCCAGGTATTGGTTCTACTGAGGACTACAGAGACCCACAGGTTCTATGGTCATGGCAGATGGAGTTCAGTGCCGTCTCAGTTGGCCCTACTTTGGAGTTTGTGTTTCTGTGTGATAGAGCTGGACTTAGATGTGATCTTTGTCCACAAGACTCTGTTACTTTTACCAGAACTGTAGTTGGTGCTGGGGGTTAATGTATATCCAGGGGACCTGAATCTCTGGACTGACCATGTGATAGCCAGGCCCTGAGCCTCAACAGACTTGCAACTCCTACACTCTGGTTTATTGGACTTCTCCCACTCAGGTAACATGGAGGTGAAGAAGGTCAACCACCACACCAGGGAGCCAAGAGTGCCTACAACTGAAAGCAGGAGAATTGCATCCAGCATCCATGTGGAATCTAAGCCCCCTCTTGATATAGATATGGAGTAGACACAACCATTCTAAGGTCCACAGGATGGAGAAATAGAGTATGGATTGGAGTGGTCTTACTGATATTCTATTCTGGAACTATTGTGATTAGTAATCAAAGAAAATGTGGCTTTGGTGTGGAGAAAGTGGCCATGGTGGCTGCTGGGGGTGGGGAGTGAAAGGAAGAGATGTGAATGTGGGGGCATTTTCGGGGTTTGGAGTTGTCTTGGGTGTTGCTGCAGGGATGGTTACCAGACATTGTGTGTCCTCCCATGGCCCACTGAGTGGACTGTGGGAGAGTGTGGGCTATGGTGTGGACCATTGACCATGAGGTGCAATGGTGCTCAGAGATGTATTCACCAAATGCAGTGAATGTCTCATGATGATTGAGGAGGTTGTTGTTATGGGGGGAGGAGTGGGGTGAGGGTGTGGGGACCTCATATTTTTTTATATGGAGACCTCATATTTTTTTAATGTAACATTAAAAAAATAAAGACAAAAATAAAAAATAAAAATAAAAATAAAAAACCAAGTCATCTCCTGAAAGTTGAAAGACTAGTTGGGAATTTGAGGACAGTGAGGGTTTGGATTAAGTGCCAAAGGAAACAGAAGGATCTGACCAAAACTTAAAGTACTGCCAACTGGTGCTAAGGGCAATTGACAATGGAAATCATATATTCATTTTGGCACCAAGTGTGGAGGTCAAGGAAATAAAACTATAAATAAAAGGAGATGTAAGTATAAGGCTGTGGGCAGCAAACAAGATATTAAAGTCTGATATTTTACATGATGACAATGTTCAATGTGTTGTCATAAGAATTGATGAAAAAAAATTGGTAAGAGAAAAAGAGGTAAAGTAAAAAACTAAAGATGCTATTACAACCTCTGAAAAATCAATTTCTGATGAAGTCTACTGAATCAAATTATCTAATGTTTTGGTGTCTTATCTGATAGTTGTGATAACTGTATCTCGTAATGACAGAACACAAAAAGGCAGTGGTGATATTCAGAAATAAGTACCTTGGTTCTGAATTATCACCTGCATACCAAGCAGAAGGATGGTATTTATTTGTGGCCATCCAAAGTCTTTATTTCAATGTTCTCGTGAGAAATACAGAGCATGTTAAATTTATGTTTCCTCAGCCGTCTCCAAGTTCCACTTCAGTTCTTCCTTACCTATTTCCTATATGTAATCATAATTAAATTACCTAATCTATGAAAAGTTTTCATAGCTTGGCAATGCTTGGCACAGAGTATTCGCTGATTAAGTGTTGGTTGCTGTTTTTCTTATTTTTCATTTCGTGTCCAACAAGTGATGCTATGTATGTCCATGCCTACAGAGATTTCAAAGTGTGATTTGTTTTAGCAAGTCCAATCCACTGCTCCCAGGGGATAGAGAGTCTAATTTGCAAGGAATCTACATTATGTTTTTCTTTTTCAGGGCACAACAAACAAATCACCATTAAAGTAACCAAAAATGAGTTTAGAAGTTTTTTGTGTGTGTGTCTGCCTTATAAATGTCCCCAAGGTATTGTCTGAAATGGTAAATATTGAAAATAATCTAAAAATACTTTTTGATATCTCTATCATAAACTGTTTAAAACAGTTCTATCCTCACTGCAAAACCATCAGACTATGGTAAATCACTTGTCAAAACATAGAAATATTTCAGTAAATATTTTATTTTTATAATAACAAATCTGATATGCTCTTATATCCTCTGGTTTGTTATATATCATCCATACATCATTCATTCCATTCACTTAAAGCATCATCTTCATTTCCAGGTATTTCTGTTGGTGACTGGTCAAGAGAAGTAGAATCTTTATATCTCATAGAACTCAACTCAGAATGGATCTCAGTTGTTGATGCTTTGGACCCCCAGAAAGTCTTGACTGCAGACCTGGGAGTATAAAAACAAAACAAAATACTTTGTGAAGTTAAAACTAAAACTAAACATGTTTATATTTTTTATATAGAGAAGGACCTTTTTCAGTCACAAGATATTTTTACTTTGTGATGCATCAGCTACATACATCATGCCATAGTAGATGTACACTCCAATTTACCAGGGTATAATACCTGTTTAGGTTTCGAAAGTATTCTGATATAAATGAATTAGTATAGTAGCAAGGTTTAGAGTTGTGACATCTGCAATTGGATAACACAAATATTCATTCAATAAATTTAACTATTATAAAATTGTAAAAATTACATTTAGGAACTCTCTGGTAGCTGGCAAATCATGAGATAGGTTTCTTTTGTTTTTGTTTTTAAATCAAGGTGAGAGATGAAGTAGCCTGAACTAGGAGAGTTGAAGGAGGAGTAAAGGGGACTGGACAGTTTCAAGATATATTTAGGAGGCATCAGCAGCAGGGCTTTGAGATTATTGGATGAGAGGAGGAGGAGGAAGTTAATCAAGAGTGACGTGGCTGTTTCAGCTGTTCACCTACCAGTTTACGATTATGAAGATCAATACAAAGATCACAAATACACACATAATGACTCCTACAGTCAGGACAAAAATCAGGACTGCATCAGTGTCTGGTCGGCTTATTTTTCTCATCTGCAGTTCTGGAGAAAATACACACAGCTGGTTATTACTACTGGAAAAACAGGCAAATGGATATCTAAATAGAAACTTGATATTTGAAAAAAACTCTAGAAAAATACAGAAAGAATTAGTGAAAAGAAAGCTGTTAATCAATTTCCTTCATGCTTTTTGAAGTGCTCTTTATAAACATGTAGGAAAGTTGAAGGAATTTCCATGAATATCCTGAATATCCCCTTCGAGACAGTACCATTTAAATTTACTATCCATCAATCCACTTTATTTTTTTATACTTTTCAATATAAATTACCAACATCTGCACAATTACCCCTAAATACTTCAGCTGGCATATCATTAAAAGGAGTTCAGGGGAATGGATGTGGTTCGAACTGTGATGCCCACCCCCCACATGGGAGGTCCTGGGTTCAGTTCTTGGTGCCTCCTGAAAAAACACAAACAACAAGCAAAACAAATGAAAAACCAACTCAGGAAAGCCAACGTGGCTCAGTGGTTGGGCACCACCTTCCCACATACAAGGTCCCGGGTTTAAACCCTGGCCTACCCCCTCACTGCCCAAGTATCTCCGCCCCCCCCCCCCCCGCCCCCCAGTATCTCAAAAAAAAAAAAAAGTTCAATATTTGTTTATAGTATTTTTACCATTTGATATGAAATTTGCATGCAATGAGTTGCACAAAATATTTAAATGTACATTTACTTAGTTTGGGCAACTGCAAACATACCTCTGTAATCACCCAAACTCCTATCCCTTACTGGAATTCAGAAAGTCCCCTCCAGCCCCTTCCCAGTTAATCGTGATTTTCTTTTCCACCTTATGTTAGTTCGGCCTGTTCTAGAACTTCATATAAATGGAAACATATGCTACTACTCTTTTGTGTAATGCTTTTTAAAATTCAACATAATGTTTTAGATATTCATCCATCTTGTTGCATAGATCGATAGTTTTATTCTTTTATTACTGAGTAGTGTTCGCAATGTATTTATTCATTCTCTTACTGATGGACACCGAGGCTGTTTCCCATTTGGTGGTATTATAAAGCTGCCATGAACATTCTCATACAAGTCATTGTGTGAACAGTCATTTTTCTTGGCTAAATACCCAGGAATGGTATTTACTGGGTTGTAGGACAGGTGTATGCTTAGTTTTTAAAGGAACTACCAGACCTTTTCCAAAACTGATGTACTGGTTGTTCATGATTTGTGAATGTTTTCTCCCAGATTTTAGCTTGCTTACTCATTTTCTGAATGATTTCCTTTAATGAGAAGAAGTTTTTAATTTGGGCAAGTCTAATTTTTATTGTTTCCTTTTATGATGATTGCTTTCTGAGTCATTTCTAAGAAACCTCAGTCTACTCTCAAATCATAAAGATATTCTCCTATATGGAAGATTAATGGTTTTAGCCTTTACATTTAATACTATGATACATCTCAAATTAATTTCCTGTATATGGTGTAAGGTAGAGGTTGAGTCTCGTTGTTTTTAAATATCTACACATCACTCTTAAATCAAGCATTCTCTCCCATATCTTTTTGCTCTTTCTGCAAATAAATCAAAGAGAAAAAGCCAGTCAATGTTTTAAATGAAAAATGTTATATCACTGTTACGTTGTAAATTGGTGAAAAGCTAATTTACATCAAATATTACTTAGTTTGTGAATTATATCGCTTTCTTATAACCCTTCCTGGTCTCAAAATTATAGAAGCATAAAAGATTCATGTGGGAAAGGACTATAAAGATCATCTGGTCCAACCATTATGTTACACATATAAGTGAACCAAGGTCCAGGGAGGTTCACCAATTTGTGCAAGTTATGCTTTGGCTAATGGACAACCACAACTGCTTCTTTTTCTGGATTTTTTCTCCTACTCTCTGAACATCATGGGGTATAATTTTCCTTTTCTTTAAAATAACTGTAGAACTATAAACTCAACTTGGTGATCTTGTAAAGGTCTCACTAACTAGTTCCAAGTACCTATATTTATATTCCAACATATGAGATTTAAAAACCCTTTTATTTTGAAATAATTTTACAGAACTTGGATAAAAAACACCCTTTAGAACTAAAACCTGAACAAGACAAATGTTGAAATTCCTTTCTATTTATCCATTAGCCTGTAATACTAGCAAACAAAGTGGAGAGTGAGGAGTAGGAAGATTTTAGTTCACCTGTAGTCTTTTTACAAGGGTCACTTATTTTAGCTAGTAAGAAGTAGGCTGAATTTCCTTTTGAAATTTCCTACTTGAAAATAGGCTGAATTTTTATGCCCCTACTTTTTAGAGAAAATAACCTTATGCCTAAATATGAATGAGAGCTACTGTATGAATGAAACATCTGATGTATAAGAGAATGGATGGGGATTTTTCATTAGCAAAACCATATTTACCCTAAAAATATTTCAATGACATATTTTTTTTCAAGCCAGTATATTCTACCATATTGTGTGGACATTTATAACCAAAACATTTGTTTGATGTATAAACAGCCAAGAGGTTCTGTTTGCAGTGGTGTGCCCAATTTTCATCTTAAAAAGAAACGAATAGATACTGTAATGTTCTTCTGAAAATATTTTGTTTAACCAATGCATGTGCAGAAATGGGCGAGCTATTCCACCAACTTAGGAATGCTGTAAGACAGAAGTCAACTTCATCTCATTTGAGGCCTGACATTTTGTGATCTGTGTTCCAGCCCTTAGCTTATACATCGCCTTCTAATGAAAGGAGCTGATCACTAGACTCCTACCAAAGCAGTCAGGCTGTGGGGACAAAGACTGAGAATGATCCCCAACAACTTTAATATCGTGAACTAAGGCTAGTTGAGATATTTTTTCAGTTTGGCAATGTTTTGGTCCTATTAAAAACATTTTATTAAGATTGTCTTTTCTAAGGATGCCTGATATCCCAACATAGGAGTAAGATTATTATTAACTTTCACCATGAAGTATTCTTTTTAAAAACATTAAACGATGCAGCAAATAAAGTTTAAATAGTAAATAGTGTATTTTAAGAAATCACCCAAAAGAAACTTTAGTGGGTTTTTTGTTTGTTTCAATAAAGGACATTATGTTATCTCTAGACTACAGTAAAACTTTTTACTTAGGGTACATAAATGGCTTCAAAAACTCCATGAACTCCTTAAAATTACATATAACTTTTAGCTTGTTTGTACATGTGGCCATTTTCTGGGAAGAGGTTCCTGAGCTGCTTCTTGGCTGGATTCTCAAGAGAACTTGTGACCACCCTCCCAAATCCACAACAACAAAGATAACAATAATAGAAATAGTTAAGAGCAACTGACTTGGCCCAATGGATAGGGCATCTGCCTACCGTATGGGAGTCCGTGGTTCAAACCCCAGGCCTCCTTGACCCATATGGAGCTGGCCCATGCACAGTGTTAATGCGCACAAGGAGTGCCCTGCCACACAGGGGTGCCCCCGCCTAGGGGAGCCCCATGCACAAGGAGTGCGCCCCGTAAGGAGAGACACCCAGTGCGAAAGAAAGTGCAGCCTGCCCAGGAATGGTGCCGCACACACGGAGAGCTGACACAACAAGATGACACAACAAAAAGAAACACAGATTCCTGGTGCCGCTGATAAGGATAGAAGTGGTCACAGACGAACACACAGTGAATGGACACAGAGAGCAGACAACTGGGGGGGGGGAAGGGGAGAGAAATAAATAAAATAATAATAATAATAAATCTTTAAAAAAAAAGTTAAGAGCAACTGAACCAAGGGAAATAACTACCTAGATATAGAAGACATAATAGATGAAATTGAAAGACTTGTGCATGGATCCATATCACAAGGAAAACAGTTTCTAGTATGTAAAATTATGTTCAGGATAAGATTTGCCTTTTGTGACAAATATCAGGACAGTACTATTGCTTCATCAAAAAATACTTTCTTCAAATGAGAAATTTTTAAAGAAACATGTTTCACTTTATTTGTGTCACTGTACCAAAATTTATATAGACATCCATGAAAATTCCATTTATCCATTTTCACTTTTATAATGGAAGTAAAAGCAAGAATATAATTCAAGTTATATGACTGCTCTTTGGAGATTCTTCAAGAATACAGCAGTTTTCCAAAGTGAAGCACATCTGATCCTACTTTGTGAAACATAAATTAATTAGTACCTTACAGAAAAGTCTAAATGGTATAAAGCAGCGGTTCTCAATGGGTGGTCCCTGGACCTCCAGCACCAGCAGCATCCAGAAACTTGTTAGAAATGCCAGTTCCACCCCAGACCTACTGAATCAGATACTCTAGGGGTGAAGTCAGCTATCTGTGATTCAAAAAGCTTTCCATGTGATTTAAGTGTTCTTTAAGGTCTGAGATATAAGCAAATCAAAGCATTGTTAGGCACTTACCGCTTGTTGTATAGACCATGAATCTAACAGTTGCAATTATTTCATTATGATCCAGGGTGCTACACTCTAAAGCAACAGGATAAGTTTCTCTGCGTACATCCAGGATTGCTGAATCATTTCCAAGTATAACAGCTTGCTATTTAAAAAGAAAAAAAATTACAAAGTATCAAATTCTTTATGTATACTTATGATCAGAAAATAATCTATTTCCTTTAACAAAAGAAGAGTCACTTTCTCTCTTAGTTTATTTCAGTAATTATTGTGTACATGGATTTTGGAGTCAGACAAATCAGACTTTAAATCCCAACCATACCATTTCGTGCCTATGTGACCACAGACAAATTACTCTCTGTACTTCAGTTACTTATCTATAAAATGGGTATACCAATAAGCTCCACCTCATAGGATTGTTATGTGGATTAAAAGAAAATATAGTGCTTGGTGAGTGCCCCACACTTAATAAGCCCTCAATTAATATTAGCTAGTATTTTCATTACACAACCCGTATGTAAACCTATGAAAATACTGCTTCCAAAATAGAATACTTTCTATACAATGGATGTTTTTAAGTTCTGATCATAATTGATTCTAAGATGTTTGTAAAATGTCAGTCATACTAAATAATTTAAAATATTAAGATTACAATGATAATAGTGACTTTACTGTCATTTTTGCAAACTGCTTTTAAAGAGAAAGTTTTTTAAGAGTCATCAGGATTGGGAAAAATAAATTTTATCACTTATTAGAAGCACCAAATTATTACACTCATTACTCACTTGTTCAGTCCTTAGAAGTTTCCACATATATTTGAAACGATTCACAGGAGATATATGAATACACCCCAGTCTAACAGTTTCAAGACTTTCTGAAATTGGTTTTCCCCCTGAAAAAAGAAAAAAATATATACATACCATTGAACATTGTAAATTACTTTTTAAAAAAGTTAATTATATGCTGGAAGTTATCAAACATATTATTAGGAGTTTGAATGTAGAGGGGCAGAAAGGAATGACAGATGCAAAGAAAAAAAATCACCAGAAGCAGGTGAAGAGATGTCATAGCTGTTTGCTCTTCCTGAGGAATAAATTGTGGATAAGAGGCATAGCAAGGGCAATCAATTTGGAGATTTATTAAACTTTTGAGATGTACTAGAGGCTTCCAATTTATTGGTTAGGGACCCTGCCCCTAAGATATTGAAATCTCATCATAGCATAATTTGATAGAGAATGGCTGTTAGAGTTCCCAATGTAAAGGTACCAATCTACCAATAAAATGTCTTAATAAAGAGTCAAAATTGTTTCACTCAATCATGGATCCTGAGTACAGTAAGACTCTAGTTTGTTACAAAGAATATGTTAAATTTTAGACCTCACTGAAAAATGTAAAGCAAAAGCAGAAATTTATTCAGAGATATAATGGTCTAAGAAGAAATAGTATTTTAAATTTTATTATGATTTCATTTCACTGAATTCATTGATCATCTTCCACTCAGAGGCACCCTGAGTTAATGGCCTGAGTTAAGGCTGTTCCCCTGGGTTAACCCATTCCCTCAGCCTCCCTCCGATATAGAGTCCAACTCACAGCCACAATCTACTGGTCCACGGCATTCTTCCACCCGCACAATACATTTGGATTCACCTCCAGGGCATCCATTTGTTAATATAATTTCTCTAATACCAACACCTTTGGTAAAAGAAATTAGCAAATGTTAAGACAAACTAATTCCAGAGTTTCTTTACTTTTCTAACTTAGGGTTTGGTTTTGGATAGACTTCTCTCCTGATTTCAGGATTTAAATTCCTAAATTCAGGATAACATTTTAAAATTCTTTTATGAATTATTTCATAAAGCAGCATTTCCCAAAGTGAAACACTAGATCCTATGGTTGTTACCACAAGCAAAAGGATTCTACAATGATACACATTTAGAAATGATATGGTTAAATAAAATTAAAGGAACTTGGGAAGCGACTGTGGCTCAATCAGTTGGGCTCCCATCTACCATATGGGAGGCCCAGAGTTTGCGTCCCAGGGCCCCCTTGTGAAGGCAGGCTCGCCGGCACGCTGCGGAGAGCCACCCAGCCCGTAAGTGCCATGGAGAGCTGACTCAGCAAGGTGAAGCAGCAAAACACACAGAAGAGCACACAGGGAATGGACACAGAGAGCAAGCAAGCCACAAAGGGGAGGGGAAATAAAATAAATAAATGCAAACATAGAAGAATGCACAGCGAATGGACACAAAGAGCAGACAGCGTGCAAAAAGCCACAAGGGGGGGAAGGGAAAAAAAATTAAAGGAACTCTGAGTACAGGATTTTTGAGAACTTTTAATAGACTAATCAACTAGTGTGCAATTGTGTGTAAATTTTCATTGATCTAAAATGCAAAATTTTTAATCTAACATCTTTGAAATCGGAATGCCTTTAGAATAGATGGCATGTCATAGACTGACAGCACTTTTCTTTCTTAGAGGTACATAAAATGCACCTCTTACAGTCAACAGTCTTAGATTGTATTAAATACAGTAGTACAAAGGATTTCTGAAATTTATTTTACCATGAAACAATTTTGGGTGGGGGAGATAGAACTTCCGGAGGAAATTCCAAAATCAACTTCTATCGTAAATGATACTTAGATTGGTAAAGTCTGTATCAACCATAGAAGGGACAACCTGCGAAGAGTCAGATCTCCATTTCCAGTAAGATATTCTTTTGAATAGCTAAACTTGTTTTGTAACAGGAAAGCATGTCCTTACCAACCAATCACAGAGCTCAACTGCACTTGCCTTTCATGGAGAGCCATGATAAAAATGCTGGGTCAGAAACATGTTGGACCATGTCCTATGGCAAAATGGCCTGTATACGACTATGGGCACAGGTAAAAGAAGAGTCCACCTTGATTTTCTCATCTCCCAGGTTCTCTCTTTCAATCCCTACAAGGTGTTAATCATAAAACTCATTCTCAAGGGAAAGCTGAAGACTGGGGGTGGCTTACAGCAGCACTTCTTGCCTTCAAAGTGCATGTGAATCACCTGGAGACTTTGTTAAAAGGCATATTCTGATTCAGTAGGTCTGTCTAGGTCCTTAGATTCTGAATGTCTAACAAGTTCCAAGAGGATGCTGAAGCTGTTGTCTATGGAACACACTTTGAATAGCAACGGAGAGGACTCCATATAAGGCAAAGAGACAAAAGAGGAAAGGTTTCTCTTGATTAAGAGATGACTGAGAAGGACTGCAGTGAGAATCCACTGAAATTTCTAAAAGGTATCTCTATAGAAGCATTCTCTAAAATGCATAAATATCTTCCAAGCAGGTATTTGTGTTTATCTATTTAGCCAAATAGAGTTCATTGAGATGATGTGTTTGGATTTTCTGTAAATCCAAGTCCCACCTACAAATCTGCCCGTGTGCTCTATGAAAAGAAACTTTTGACTAATAAAATATTGTTTTGAGTGTTAAACAGGATTTTCTCTAAAGCATTTTCTTCTTCTAAATAGGCCTCTTATAAGCTAAGAAGTTTTTTAATATTTTAGATATGAAATACTGGCTTTTCTGGCTTATTTTTCTCCTTAGAGCTTATCACCATCTAACATATTACACCTTTTACATATTATTTATTTGTCTAACCCTACTAAAATACATGCTTCTTAAAGGCAGCAAGTTTCATCTGTTTTGTTTATTGCTGTATCCACAGCATTTATAACAATGCCTGGCACATAGTCAACATTTTTAAAAAATCATTTGTTGAATGAACAAATATACAATTTATAAAATACTTTTTCAAATAATAGAGACAATATCAATTACTAAAACTGTCATTAAAATAATCTTTCTCTATCTGCTGAAGATTTCTCAAGTAAGCAGCAAAAGAAAGATGCAAGTTGCAAATAAATAATCACAGCCTTATTATATGGATTACTCTCATTTTGAGACTTTGACCCACTAAGATGCCTAGGTAGAAAAAACAGGTTTAAAACCATCTCAAATAAAAACAATTCAGGCTCTTACATTTTTTAATGTAAACTTTTGTGTGATTTATGTATCTTTAAAAGAAAAAGAAAAAAAAAACATAATTCAGGTATAATTTTTGACAAAAAAAATTCATTCTGATCTATACCTGCAAGGATTTTCTATCTTCTTATCCTCTGGTTATTGTGCTCCTTTCCCTCCCCTCAACTGTCCTTTTTTCTACCTCTTTTATCAGTTGTCAAACCTCCAGCAAGCAACCTGCTGTCAGGCAGTTAGAATAACTTAATAAAGAGAACTTAATTTCATTGTGAACTATCTATTGCCTTCTCAGCACCCTATCTATAGTAGTGATTCTCAAAGGATGGTCCTCTAAACAACAGCATCAGCCTCACCTATGCACTTGTTAGAAACGCAATTTTTCAGCTCCTCCCTAGACCTAGTGAATTAGAAACTAGGGTGACTTCAGCAATCAAACCCTTTAGGTACTTAGGATGCAAGCTGAAGCTTGAGATCCACTGGTCTATTATAGCATTTGTAGCCTTAATTCCACCCCTGTGCAGGAGATTTTATATCCAATTTCTATCTACGGAATGATCAAAATAAAACATGGTCTTTGAACATTGTCTTCCCCACAAAGCCAATACCTTTTTTCTAAGACATGACATACAAGTTAGAGAATGTAGAATTTAGCATAGACTATTACAAATAAGCAAATTTCTTGATAGATTTGCCAACACAGTATGTGGGAAAGACATCTGTGAGATATAACAGAAGATCTTTCTTCTTCTGAACATCTGTGAGATAGAGAAAATTTTACTTCGGTGAAGGCAGTTCCTGTGCCAAAATATACAGGGAGCTGGCTTAAAATAAGAGTTAGAGGTTATGAGGTGAAAATATCTTACCTTTTAAAGACAATGAGGCTGAATTCTGTGTTTAAATTATAGTTATTAGATATAGAAATCAATGAAAGATGAATGAGTATACAAGTAACAAATTTTAAAATTCTACACTATTTTAATCTTCCCATCCCATCCCAAATTCTATATTGATTTCTATTCTCTATGCTACTTACCACATGTAACAGTGCACATTCCAAATTCTACTTCTTTAACTACTGTCGAATTTGTAACTAAAATAAAGTGCAAAGATAGATTATTTAATCATATGAAAGTTTTTCTAAGTGAAAATTTCTTACTTGGGTATGGAAGATAAGAGTACTTATCATATGGACAGCAGAAAGTTTTTAAGTTTTTTATATAAACCAGAGAAGATGTACCTTTCCTAGAACATGTCCTGATCTTGTTTAAAACAAAAGAAACCTAAACCTTTAAAGAAATGGATTAAGTTAGGAAATAACGTGTAAACAAAATAACCTGTAAACTATGCTTATACTTATAAACTTTGTATGTAACAAAAACTTTTTTCTTTAGTTAGTACATTGTGAATTATAGTTTTAGAGATCAGAAAAGCACATGAAGATGTGCCAATTGAAAGGCACAATTATTTCTATTCTCTATTTTTAAAAAAAGAAAAAGGGTATAATTTCCATCCAAAAGAGGTTGCTTTATACCAAGTGTTCATTAAAATTATATAAGGTATAATAGATTAGTTCTACTCATTTTCAAGATTAAGTTGGTAAACTTAAATATTTCTAAGAATGTATTTCAACACTAGATTTAGTAGGATAACCTAGGAATATACAAATTCTTAAGAAATTAAATATTCATGGTTCTAAATCACATAATAAGATTTTCTCTTTTTCTAATTGTTCAGCAATTTGGCATTAATTTCAGTAGCTCAGATTAGCATCAATATCTCAATAGAAAACTATATAAAATGAAGTGTTAGAACATAAATTTTAAAAGCAATTTGTTAAAGTTATATTCATATTTACTTAGGAGCAACAATATTACAGGGGAAAATGCATCGTACTTGAAGTCCAAATATCTGCTTCTACCCCAAGTTAGCTATTTCAGTCTGAACAAATTATTTCAATTGTTCCTCTATAAGAGACCTTACCTCATTTGATTATTTAAAAAATTAAGTGAGATAATCTGTGTGAAAACATTCTGGAACCAGATGAGCACTATAAACATGTTTAACATGTCATCATTACCCAATTCAAACTCATGCTGTACCTTTCTGAGTTCATTTAATGCTATACAAGGTCTTTTTTCTTCCTATTTTGATTACTGTACAACCTTAATATTTTCATAAATACTTCTACTCTGTCCTTTCAAGCACCAAATACCAGTGCCTTGACAACAAATAGGCACTTGACGTTAAATCAACAACTGAATTTGTTAAATAAGTGACTTTACTATCATGATGATCAATTTTGAATTGATATTTCTATGCTTGAAATGCTTGGGTACTTACTACTGGCACATTATGAGATATAAATTAAAAGCCAATCCAGAACATGGAAAATGTAGATAAAAGAATGGTGGACTACTTTAAAATATAACCTCTTTTCAAAAACTATTCAAAAAACACTTAGTCAATCAGCTCTGCTATTAACTAGCTATACTACCCTTACCCTAGGAAAGGTACTTAATTTCTCCTCACTTCAGTTTCCTTATAGAAAAAAAAAAATGGGAAGATTGAATCCAATTTTCTCTACAGTCCCTTTGGCCTTAATGATCTATGATGTCTTAAACCCAGGGAACAATTTTCTTTATGGCTAGGAATCTTACAGTGGTAGATCAAGGAAATTACATGTTTCTGGACTTCAGGGTGGCATTTGTCAAAATTTCCCATGATATACCTATGAGTAAAAAGGAAAATAATGGTCTGAATGTCACTGAAGTTGGATGTGAAGCTGGTTAAATAGCAAGACCTACAGATGCTAACTAACTGGTTGGTGTCACTGTGGAAGGAGTTAAGTGTCACAGGGCTCTGTCCTGTTCAACATTTTTATTAATGACCTGGGTAAGAGTACTGATACCATGCTGACTAAATTCAGGGATTCTGCAAAGTTAGGAAGGATAGCTGATATGTTTGATAATAAATTGGGATCTAAATAAAGACAGGCTGGAAAAATGGGCAAATCTAACAAAATGAAAACTAAGAGGAATAAATATTAAGTTCTACACATAAAGCTGAAAAGCCAGCTGTTCAAAAATACTGTATGTGTTGACTTGGTTTGGTAGAAGCACAAGTAAAAATGAACCAGTGAGTTCAATAGGAGTCAAGAGTGTGATGAAGCTTCTCTATAAATCCACTGAATCTTATCAAAGCCTGGCATTCAACAATGCAGAAAATGATCCTCTTCTTTTTTTGTGCTGAACAGATGATGTCATGAAATGTTCTCTTCAATTCTGGACAGCACACTTTAACCTACTGGTATACCATCAGGGTCCACTTTTAATTTTTGAGGTTCTTTTTTGAGGTTAATTTGGAAGGATTGATATTTCATGACTTTTATTCTCTTTTACAGGACTTCTGAAGAAAAAAGAATACAGGGCTATACTAAATAAAACTTATTCTATCTTACCATTAGATCTATTGGACCCTTTTATGAATGTAAGATACATAATGAGATAATATATATATATGATCACCATAATGATGGTGATTTTCCCTGTATCTTGAAACAGTTTGCTATTTCACTATCTATAAGGATGCTATTATTTCATTATTACCCATCAATTTTCCCAACTATGTTTTTAAAAAAGACTGAAAAATAAGAAAATGGAAGAATGATTGGAATTGCCAAGGATGATCCAATCATGAAATAAATCATGTGTATATATATAATATGTCAAAGTACTGTAAACCTTTCAAGAAGATATTAAAGAAATCTAGACTCCTTGTAGCCTAGTGTTCTACTTTTGCTTTCACTGAACAGATGAGAATTTTTGATTGGATGAATCAGAAAATGAACACAGATAACAGCACTTTAGATGTTGATCATGGTGAAATTGATTGTAAAAGCAAAATTTCAGATGGTATAAGATAATATCTTAAGTTAATATCCTAGATGAATTTTCTCTAACTCAAGAATCCATGACTGAACATTATAAATCTAAGTATGAAAGGTATATATGGCACCCTCATCCCATTAGTTTTTCAACAGGAAGGACTTCATCCTGAAATATCGTGACAAGAGCCTGCATCACACTTTTGTTAAAAGGACGACATTATTTTCCTTTTTACATTTATGCACCGTAATTTACTTGATAAGGTTTGTAAAAGGACAAATGATGATGGCAGGTGTATACACTAAGGTGACTTGAAGGAAATAGATGATGGGAAATGAATAAAATTCATTGGACCGCTCATAACTCTAAAAATGAAAATGTTTTTCAATAGTGGAGCAAAGACGATGGCAGCACTCTCCAACAAAATTATGAACCTTCAAAGTTTTCAAAAGTATTGTCTCTACAAGGGAAGTACAAGAAGAATCAGAAGTAATGAATTAGAATCTATTTAAGATGTATTTGAAATCTGCGATCATTATTTATAACACAGATGCATGTCAGGATTATGCATAACAGTTGATCAGCAGTTAACTGCATTCAAAGTCTAGCCCATTTGGGGTCTATTTCTTCAAACCCTGCAAATATGGATTAAAAACATTGGGTTTTCCCATACTAGATTCTGATTAAAATTTCTGATACAATTGTTTTCATGGTCCCTTTATTTTAACTTTTGTAAACTAATTGTAAAATGATTAAAAATATTAAAAAATAAAAAATATTGGTGATGACAGTTTGATAGTACATGGAAGGTTAAGAGGGGCTTTGCTAAATTATAATAATGGTTCTGGAATTTTTCAGTTCTTAGATCACTCAAATTGTTTAAAGTTCTGAATTCTTATACTCCCAAGGAAAAAGCACCCATGCATGAAATTGTATATATAAAATTCCAGGAGGTTCATGGACTCCCTGAAGTTCATCATTGTCCCTGTTTCACAGATGAAGAAAGTGAGAGGCAGAGACATTAATTTGCCCACATTTGAATTTGAATCCAAGGAAACTCCACTTATCATTTTATAGCTAGAATTATTCCTTCATGAGGTTAATAATAAAATTGTTAATGTTAATTCAACCACTTTAAAAACTTAGAGGGAAGCAAGAGCTATTATGCTTTCTAATATGTTCTTTTCTTCCTTAGTCAATTTTTATTTTCACATTTCCAAAGCCAAGAACCTTTTCAAACTCTCTGTAATGTAATGTTATCAAGGTAGTAGAAGCCTTGATCCCATTAACCTGTCAATTTTTTTCTCTTGCTGAAGGTCATTATCTGTCATCAGGAAATGAAAGAAAAGCTGATAAACAGAGCACCCATTCTACATGTATGGATTAAGGAGACATCAGACTGCTAAGGATATTTTAAAAACTGCTGGGACACTTACAGGAGAAGGGTATCTCATTTCCCTTCAGAAAGCGAAAATCTGCAACTGACCATTTACTTAACAGCCTGTGAGTTACTAATCAATATAACATGTACAACAGCTTGTCAAGTTTTAATGCTTAATGAGCCAGCATAATAAGGCAAATTTACATACCAAGCACAAGCTCATTCTCCTTTGCTTAACACGTATAACCTAACAAAGCCAGGAGTTGGTTCCCTTGATAGGTGTTTTCTACTGCTACTGTCCCTCTATGGTTCGAAGTGACAATACAAATAAAACACCACCTGGCTGCAGAGATGCTAAAAGGTGAGGCAGTTTGCCAACATACTGGTCTACCTAGGTGAGTTCCAGCATGAGGCATTCTGAATTTCACTGAGTTACAACTCAAGAGTTCAAATGTGGGGAGGAGGGCCTCAAACAATTAAGAACTTAAAAAAAAAAAAACAACAACACTAAATTGGAAAGGAAAAATTAACTTCAAGGAGTGCCAAAATTATTCGCCTTTGTGGGGAGGCTACCTCCCTCTTCCTGCACCTTAAAAAAAAATAAAGCCATCTTTTTCCATGTCCAGAGCAATATTCAGCCGCATTTCTGTAGCACCTCCTATACGTGTGCTTTTTGCCTTATCTTATTGTGCCCTTGGAGAATTAGCACATCTCCCTTCAAGGCCATTAGGTGCGTGAAATGTACAAAACCCGGATTGCTGTACTGGAGACCCCTACGGAGGTTAATACCGGCAATTCTTACTGTTCTTGGGCAACGGGCGGGGTTTAGCCCTCAACAGGGGCCTCTGGGGCCCCGCGCTAAGCAACCCCCCTGGGCGTCCACACGGGGCGCGGGCCCCTGGGAAGGGCAGCCAAGGAGCCTCCCGCCCTCACCATCATCCTCCGGCTCAGGCATGCTCTCGGCCTCGGCTTCGGCCTCGGCCTCGGCCTCGGCCTCGTTCTCGGCATCTTCCTCGCTCTGGTGCGCCAGGCCGGGATCCTGGATGTAGGAGGCGTTCTTCCCGCAAGCGGTCTGGAGGCCCGCCAGGAGCAGCCCGCCGACCGTCAGCAGCAGCCCGGCGGAGCAGCCCGCGCTCCCGGGGCTCATGGTTCCCCGTCCCGACGGCCGCCCAAGACGCAGTCGCAGCCGCCCGCTCCTGACGAAAGGTGCCTCGAAAAGAGGTGCGACGTCCTGCCGCGGCCGACAGCCTCCGAACCCCAGAGCCGCGCCCGGGCAACCTTTGAGGCGTCACCGTTCGTCACCGCCGTCCGACCTTCGGGCCTTGGCGCTCCTGGAACGCGCGCGAAACCGATTGCCCTCGGCGCGGGCCTGGTGCGTCTCGCCCTCGCGCGCTCCGCTGCGGTTCCCAGCCGAACTGGAATTTCTCTTCCGTAGTCGCTGTCCAGAGCCCCTCAGCTGAGCTCCAGTTTCTTCCGTTAATCAAGTAACCCTACCAGCCTCTGCGCCTGGACTTTGTGGCACACCTAGCTTTCTACTGAAAGTTATTCCTTTTTCTTCCTTCCTAAATTTAATCTTCGACAAACTAGATCCCCACTAATCTCAAGCATTCTTCATGTGACTTGTCTTCAAATTCCTTATCCAGAATATCCACCTGAGATGTATAAATAATGATTCGTAATAGTCTTATTAAGTATGGGGCCCCAAACTAAATCCAAACACTACTTTAAAAACAGCCCAAGCATTTTTTTAAATTTAGTGCTGCACCATCAGCTGCGTGTGGGACTTCACTGTAAAACCGAGGAGCGTTAGACAGGGATGGGGGTGGGAGAGAGTTGTCAAACTAGTTTTCCCTATACCGTGTTTAGAGAGCTGCTGTTTTTGGAACCAACGATGAGACTTAACCAGGTTTGTTTGTGTATTAATCTCCATCTTTGTGTGGTGGGCCTATTTTTCTAGCCTCATGGAGATTCTTTTGAATCTTGCTTCTGCTGTATAACATATTAGATATCTCTCCCAGTTTTGATTTGGAAAATGTCTCCTTCAAGTCATTGGCAAAAATGTTAAAAAGGGCAATGGGGGAAAGATAGAACCCTATATGGTCAATGCGATCTACTAATCCACAGTGATTTAACCAAATAATTCTTTTATGCAAAACGAGTTATATCTTTTACTAAGGCTGAATCAGACTAAAAGACTGATTTCAGATAAAGTAGACTTCAGACTAAAAGACTACAGTTAGACTAGTCCTACTTGAATCAGTAGGAAATTTTTTATCCAAATGTAGCTCCCCACTGCCTTCTTGACAGTATTCAGTGTCAAAATGTCCAGTAATGTCATAGAAAGAAATGAAACTCAGTTAAATTCCTTTTCAAGTTGTCTGATATAACTATTTTGCATTTCTTCTTGAGGAATAGAATCATAGAAATTTTGAGTCAGAAACTCAACAAACAGTAAATAAGATAAATGGAAACAAACCCACAAACACATCAGAGTAAAAGTACAAGGAGAAAATCTTGGAAGAAGCAAGAGAAGAATGGCTTGTCACAGGGGAACCTCTATAAGATGAACAACTGACTTCTCATCAGGAACAGTGGAGGCCAGAGGGCAGTGGGTCAACATAATGAAAGTGCTCAAAGAAAAAAATAAAACCGTCAACCAAGAATCCTATATTCAGCAAAGCTATTCTTCAAAATAGGCAAAATAAAAACATTCCTAGATGAAAAAGAAAGTGACAGAATTTGTTACTAGAAGATTCATCTTACAAGAATGTTAAAAAGTTCTTCAGGATGAAAGTATTAGGATGGAAATTAGATGGAAATTTGAATTCACACAAAGAACACTTGTAAAGATAAATAATTATGAGACACTATTAATGCATATTTTCCTCTTTCTTCCCTTAAATGATTAAAAACTGATTGTATAAAAACAATATATATGTAGTAAATTTGGGGGCCTATAAAATATATAAATGTATGATATGTATCATATATTTGCCAATAACAGCATAAAAGGGGTGTCTGGGAGGAAAGTTGTAATGGGCTGAGGTCAGAACTACAGTTAGAGGTTTATTCCAATTATTAATTTCATATTGGGTGAGTTGGAGTAGTTTGTTTTAGAGGATCTGGTTCATTTGTCTAAGTTGTCCAACATATGAGGGTAGAGTTCTTCAGAACTCTTACTACCATCTTGATGTCTGGAGTGACATCACCTGTTTCATTCCTGGTGTTGGTCAATGGTGTCTTTTCTTTTTCTCTTTGTCCGTCTTGCTAGAGGTTTGTCAATTTTATTGATTTTTTTTTCAAAGAATGAGTATTTTGCTTCATTATCTCTATTTTCTATTTTCAGTTTCATTGAGGTATGTTCTTATCTTTTCTATCTTTCTATCTTATCTATCTTTCTTTCCTTATGATTGATTTGGGTTTATTTTCCTCTTCATTTTCTAGGTTGTTAAATTGGGAGCTTAGATTATTGGTTTGAGATTTTTCCTCTTTTCTAATACGAGAATTTAGTGCTATAAGTTTCCTTCTCAGCACTGTTTTAGGTGTGTCCCACAAATTTTGATTTGTTGTATTTTCATTTCCATCTTGTTCAATGGAATTTTTATTTCCTTTGAGATTTCATCTTTGACCCACCAGTAATTCGGCAATGTGTTGTCTAGTTTTCATGTATTTGGAGATCTTCCTGTTATCTGTTAATCATTTCTAGTTTGATTCCATTGTGGTGAGAGAACACATTCTATATTATTTCACTTCTTTAAATTTGTTGGGGGTTATTTTATTCCCCAGGATAAGGGCTATCTTGATATATGTAGTATAGGTGGCTGGAAATAATTTGTATTCTGGTGTTATCAGGTGGAGAATGTTCTATACATGTTAATTAAATCCTGTTGATTGATGATAGTGTTGAGTTTTTCCATATCCTTGCAGATTTCTACTTAGTTGTTCTATCCATTGTTGAGAGGTGTAGAAGTCTCCAGCTATAATTATGGATTGTCTATTTCTCCTTTCAGTTCTGTAACATATTTTGCAGTTCTCTTATTTGGTGTATACACATTTAAGATGACTATTTCTTCTTGATAAATTGACCATTCATCATTACATTATCATTATTTAATGTCCTTTTGTGTCTCTGCTAATTTTCTTTGCTCTGAAGTCTACTTTATCTGAAATTGACATAGCTGCTTCTGCTTTCTTTTGATGAATTATTGATGATTTATCTTTTCTTCATCCTTTTGCCTTTAACATACCTATATCATTATACTTGAAGTGAGTTTCTCATAGCATATAGCTTGAACATGTTTTTAACCTACTCTGACAATCTCTGTCTTTTTTTTTAAGATTTATTTTTTATTTCTCTCCCCGTCCCCCCCCGCCCCCATTGTCTGCTCGTGTCCATTTGCTGTGTGTTCTTCTGTGTCCACTTGCATTCTTGTCAGCGGCACCAGGAATCTCTGTCTCATTTTGTTGTGTCATCTTGCTGCATCAGTTCTCCATGTGTGCGGCGCCACTCCTGGGCAGATTGCGCTTTTTTCACATGGGGCAGCTCTCCTTGCAGGGTGTACTCCTTGCACGTGGGCTTCCCCCATGTGCGGGACACCCCTGCATTGCACAGCACTCCTTGCACACATCAGCACTGTGCATGGGCCAGTTCACCACACAGGTCAGGAGGCCCTGGGTTTGAACCCTGGACCTCCCATATGGTAGGTGGAAGCTCTATCAGTTGAGCCAAATCTGATTCCCTCTGTCTTTTAATTAGTTTTTTTAGATCATTTTCAGTTAATGTAGTTGTTGATTTATTATGGCTTAGGTCTTCCTATTTCTTTTTTTTAATCTCTATTTCTTTTTTCATTTATTTTTGTTTTCTTTTACTGCTTACTTGTGGGTGGCTTGACCATATTTTAAAATTCCATTATTTGTGTTTAGTTTTTTTTTACTCTATCTATGCAGTTTTTTAAATGGTTGCTTTAGGTATTACATCATCCAATAGGCAATTTATTATGCCCTACTAGTGTCAACGTTTTACCAGTTCCAGTGAGGAACAGAAGTTTTATCTCTCTTTACATGCCTTTATCTCCCCTGTTTAAAATGTAATTGTATTAAATATTTCCTCTTACATACATTTAGAACCACATCAGGAAGTGTTACAAGTTTTGCTTCAACTGTCAAATGTATAATAATTTAGAGAATTCTAATGGAGAAGGAAAATATATTGTCTTTAACCATATTTTTTCTCTTTCCATTGTTCTTTCTTCTTTCCTGATGTTCCAATAATCCTTCTTTTGTTATTTCCTTTCTGTTTAAGGATCATCCTTTAGCCATTTTTAGGGAGGTCTATGACAAATTCTCATAGTTTTCCTTAATCTAAAAACACCTTGATTTTCCATCATTGCTGAAGGCTGTTTTTACTGGATATAGAATGCTGGGTTGATGATTCTTTTCTTTCAGCCCTTGAAAAATGTCATGCCACTTCCTTCTGGCCTCCATAGATTCTGATAAGAAATTTCCTTTCATTCTAATTGTTTGTCACCTACAGATAAAGATGCCACTTCTTTCTCACATCTTTTAAGATTTTTTTCAGACGTTTGACTGTGATGTGTCTTCATGTGGATGTCTTTGGTTTATCCTGTGTGGAATATGTAGGTTTATATCTTTTGCCAGATTTAGGATTTTTTAGCTATGATGTCTTTGAATACTTTTTCGGCCCTGCCCACTTTTTCCTTTCCTGCCATTACTTCAATGAAACAAATATTAAATCTTCCATTATAGTCCCCCCAGGTCCTGTGTGGCTCTGTTCTTTTCTTTTGGTCTCTTTTCTCTATGTTGTTAAGATTCAGTAATTTTCCATGTTCTATATGTCAGTTAATTAATTTTTTCTTCTGTCCCTTACATTCTGATATTGAGCCTATATGTTGAGTCTTTATATTTTGGTTGTTATATTTTTAAGTTCCAGAATTTTCATTGGTTCTTTGTATCATTTATTTCTTTGATAAGACTCCAATTTTTGCTGGGGCTTTCATCAAATTTGGAAAATTTTCAGCCACTTCATCTATTTTTCCTGTCTCTTTCTTTGCAGATTCCAATTATACACATATTGGGCAAATTAAAATTGTCTCGTGGGTTTTGAATTTTCTTTTCCATATTTTGAATTTTTTTTTCTTTGTGATTTATTTTGAATAGTTTGTTATTATGACTTCAAATTCACTGATTTTTTCTCTTCCATGAATAACCCCATTATGTGTATTTTTATTTAATACAGCAGTTTTATCTCTAGAAGTTTGATTTGGGTCTTTTTTATATTTTGCTTGTCTCTAACTTTTTGGACATATGGAATACAGTTATAAAACCCATTTTCATGTCCTGTCTTCTAATTCTAACATCACTGTCAGTTCAGGCTTGGTTCTGATTGATTGATTATGGTCATTATGTGTCCTGTTTTTTCCTGCTTTTTTATGTGCCTGGTAATCTTCATTTTTTTTGCCAAATATTATGAATTTTACCTTGTCAGGGGCTGAAAATTTTTGTATTCCTATAAATATTCTTGAGCTTCATTCTGGGATGTAGTTAAGTTATTTGAAAACTATTTGATCTTTTGAGGTCTTGCCTTTATGATTTGTTAGGTAGGTCAGCAACAGTGCTTAGTCTAGGGCTAATCATTCCCCACTATTGAAACAAGTCCTTTTTAAATATCAAACACCCTAGGAATTTTGAGCTTTTCCAGTCTTGTATGAATGCTGGGGATTGTTCTCTAGACTTTCAGGTGTTTCTTTCTTCCGTTGGATTCAGGTAATTTCCAAACCCACATGTGTTTATCAGAAGTCAGCTCAATGCGGACTCTGCAGATCTCTGTAGTTCTTCCATTGTCTAACTCCCTTCACTATACCATTTAGTCCTGCACATTCTAGCCACCTTCATTTCCCTGTACTCTCAGCTCCATATCTTCAACACAGAGAGCCCACCAGGCTCTGTCTGACCTCACTGTCTCTTGTGCCATAGTCTGGAAACTCAGAGAAATATACTAGGGAAATTGTAGGCTCATCTTATCTTTTTCCCATCTCTCATGGGTCACTTTTTATGAATATGGATGCAAAAATGCTCAGCACAATACTAACAAACTGCATCCAGCAACATATAATAAAAGAATTACCATGACCAAGTGGAATTTATCCTAGGTATAAGGTTAGTAAACATCTGAAAATCAATTAATGTAATATATTATATCATTAGAATAAAAGCTTTAAACTACATGATCATCTGAATACATACAGAAAAAGCATTTGACAAAACCAAACACGCTTTCTAAATAAACACTCAACAAACTAGGAATAGAAGGGAATGTCTTTAACTTGACAAAGGGCATCAATGAAAAACCCACAGGTAACATCATACTTAATGATGAAAGATTGATGCTTTCCCTCTAAGGTCAAGGACAAGACAAGGATGACTGCTCTTACAACTTCTCTTTAGTATTGTACTTGAGGTTCTAACCAGGGCAATTAGGCAAGAAATAGAAATGAAAAAGCATCCTGATTGGAAATGAAGAGGTAAAATGATCTCTGTTCACATATGGCATGATCTTGTATATAGAAAACCCTAAAGAATTCACTAAAAAAAATTAGAGGCAATAAAAAATTTAGCAAGATTGTAGGATACATGATCAATATACAAATGTAGTTGTACTTCTATACATTTTCAATGTATAATCTTAAAATGAAAGTAAGAAAATTCCATTTACAATAGCATTGACAATAAAATACTTTGGAATAAATTTAACAAGTCAAAAAGTAATATTCTATAAATTATGAAATACTTTGAAAGAAATTAATGAAGACTAAATTAATGAAAAAACATCTCATTTATGGATTGAAAAACTTAATATTATTAAAATTGCAGTTTCCCCCAACTGATCAACAGATTGATTGCAATCTCTGTTAGAATTCCAACTTGCTTTCTTACAGAAATTGACAAGCTGATTTAAAAATTCATATGGACTTGTGACTCAGAATAGCCAAAACAACCTCAAGAAAAGAATAAAACAGTAGGATCTTTACCTCACAATCTAAAAATTTACTGCAGGGGAGGGGATGTGTCTCAAGCAACCTGCTTCCCACATGGGAGGTCCCAGGTTCAGTCCCCGGTGCCTCATAAAAACAAACAAAACATACTACAAGCAAACCAACAGAAAAACAATTCAGGAGCTGATGTGGCTCAGTGTTTGAGCACCGACTTCCCACATATGAGGTCCCAGATTCAATCCCCTGACCCCAGAACTTAAAAACAAACAAACAAACAAACAAAAAAACTTACTACAAAGTGACAATAATCAAGACAGTGCATTAATGGCATAAGAATACAGATCAATGAAACAGAACTGAGAGTCCAGGAATAAACCTGTAGATCTATGGTCAACTGATTTTCAACAAGGATGTTAAGATAATTCAATAGGGAAAGAATAGTCTTTATCAACAAATGGTGCTGGAACAACTAGATGGCCACATGGAAAAGTATGAAGCTGGACTCTTACCTCGCACAACATATATAAATTAATTCAAACAGATCTAGATTTACCTAAAAGAGCCAAAACCATAAAATCCTTAGAAGAAAACATAGAGTTAAATATTCATGACTTTGTATTTGGCAAAGGATTTCTAGATAAGATGCCAAAAGCATGAGCAATGAAAGAAAAACTGGATAAACTGGACTCATCAAAATTTAAAACTTTCTTGCTTAGAAGGATACTATCCAGAAAGTTAAAAGACAACACTTGGAGAGAGTGTTAACTACAACATAAATTATAATCCATGCTGTGTAGCAATGCTCCAAAATGTACTCATCAAATGCAATGAATGTACCACACTAATGAAATAAGTTGTCCATGTGGGAGGAGTGGGGGTGTGGGGAGTGGGGTATATGGGAACCTCTTATATTTTTTAATTTAACATTTTATATGATCTATGTAACTTTTAAAAAAAAGATAATAAGAAAATGAAAAAAAAAAAAAAGACAACACAAAGAATGGGAGAAAATATTTTCCAGCCATATATCCAATAGGGGACTTGTTTCTATAATATTAAAGAACAATCCTTACAACTGCATACTAATAAGACATATAACCCAATTAAAAAATGGTCAAAGGATCTGAGTAGGCATTTCTCCAAGGAAGATATACAAATGACCAATAGGCACATGAAAGTATGTTCTACATCATTAGATATCAGGGAAATGAAAATCAAAACCACAATGAGCTTCTGGGGAAGATGGAGCAGAAGGGAGCCCCAGGACTCAGTCCTTTCACCAAAATAACTATCAATCAGGCAAAACTGTCTGAAACAACTATTTTGAAACTCCAGAGTCAAGAAGAACAACGTTCAGCATACAAAGAAGAGCAAAGAACCTGATAAATTATGGTAATGAACTGTAAATTGTTCTCTCTGTGCAGTGGCTACCGGCATCCATCCCCCACTCTTGTGGCAGGACATCATGGGGACTAGTCCCTGGCTAATTGCTGGTGACAGAAAGGGACATAAAAATCCTCTTCCCCAAGAATATTGTAAAACAGTGGAAAGACAATAACTGAGATTATAGCTGGGTGAATTTAGCCTGAAACTATTATTTAAGTGTAAATTCTACACTAACCTTTCCTTTGTTTATGGTTACTTCAAGCCTAACCTCACCCTTTGCCTTTGCCTACGGTTATTTCATAATTGAGAAGAGCTGGGACAGCACTGTCTCCTCTCCTGGTATTAGTAACCCTTTCTCTCATGAATTCAAGTGTAAACTAAATAAATTGCTGCCTGATAGAATAAGGTTAAATGACCACTGGAGTTTTATTATCTCCAAAACCAAAAGGGGGGTGGAGGGGGAAAAGTCTCCTGCCTTGACGGTCAGTGTTCCTAAGAGTGGCAATTCATGAGAGAAAGCAGTCTGTCTCCCTGAGGCTTCAAATAGCCTCAGTAAATATATATAAAACTAATCTTGTTGCTTATCCAAAATTCTGCTAATTTCAAGGTAAAATATAAAGTTCTAAAACAAAATGGTGCTAAGGCATTGAGAACATTTTGGTTATTACAATCCATTAAGTAAGAAAGAAAATTCTTGTGGTAAACTGCATGGTCATAGTGCAAATTAAGAAGAGTTTCAAAAGTCTTTGAAAAGTTTAAAGTAACTAAAGTCATGTTGTTGTGTCAAACTATTCATGTCTGCCTATTTGCTCAAATTGTTAAAAATTAAATATGCAGTTATATTTATAAATATTCTTAAAGCCCAAATTGAACTAAGCAGGATGAAAAAGTCATAGAAATCTGATTATGGAAACAATTGGGAAAGGGCCTCCTCTTTGCAAGAGCTTTTAAGGCAAGACTAGGTGTGGCAGATTAAACCTATCTACTAGGCTAGGGAATTAAGAATCAGTTTGCCTGGTAATTTCCCAGTTTAAACCTTTGTCAGCCATAAATGGGAAAAAAAAAAAACAAAACAAAGATTAGGTTAATTTTCACAGAAGAAAAATGTTGATGTAACCCGGTGGCCTGCTGCCTCAGTCTCCCACTCCCGGGTTGACAGCAGTGGAGGAGACCAGTTTAGGCCAGTCCTATGGGCAGTGGAAGGATGCCCAAGAAGGAGCTAACTAAGTCGGTGCCATTTCAGCACTAAATTCTATTCCTTATTTGACAAAGGGGGGGGAGCAGGTAAAAACTAAAATGGTTGGAATGTGATAGAAGAAGCAGTTAAATCAAACTTTTGCGTGGGAAAGTTAAATCTCAGATAAGCTGTAACTTCTGAAGTATCCAATCTATGGAAAAACAGGAAGAGCTTGCATGCTAGGCTTAGGGGTATAAATTGTGTCATTTTTCTTTGTTCGGGGCACCAGCCATATCTGGCTCTGCGCCCCTTCTTGCAAGATTGAGAATAAAGTATTTTCTTCTCCACAATCTGGTGAGCCTTATTTTCTTCCAGAAGATTTCTTTCCAACAAAATAAGGTAATTAGTGGCTCTATTAACAAATTTCAGTAAGTAAAGGAAAGTCCATAAAAACTATGGAGATCTTTCCTAGGTTATGATTTTTAAAAAAAATTAAGTAATTGTGTAATGTGTTTTAAAACCTGGTAGTCAGTATGCTTTTAATTTAATAATTTTGATAACTTAAAGAAAAGAAGTTTTTAGCTTCCTGTAAGGGAAAAAGAGAACATTCCTTGCATAAACTATTATGGTTTCAATTTTATTTAACTTGAGTGTAATCTCCCATAGTTAATTTATAAACTAAATTAACATATGTACAAAATCTTTACAGTAATGAAAATTGTAAGTGAAAATTGTAAGTTCACATTGGTGAAATTAGGCTAAAGGGAAAAGATTGTAGATATGCTCTCTTAAATAGAGAGTAAATTTCTTTCATTGGTAATTGTAATTTAGTAAGTTTATTTAAACATGAGGTGTCTAGTCAATGCGGTTATAGTCAATTATAAAGAGTTTGTAAAACATCTTCCAAACTGAAAATGTTTAAATAATTCTAGTTGTAGAAGTCATTGTTAACTAAAGAAACTTAGATTGGTATTGGTAGCAGAAATAACTGTATGATAATAAACCTGTCTGAAGGCCACTGCAAAATACACATTTAAGTAAATGGTAATAAAAAGTTGTCTTGATTCTATTGGAAATATTCTGTTTTCATTCTAACAATGAAAAGTATTTTTCCTCTATTACTAAAGTAAAGTACCTACTGTTATCTTCATAGTAAAATTGTGTAAGTAAATAGTCATTTGATATATGTATTGCGTTAAGTTGTTTAAAATATATATAAAACAAGGAATAAACTTTAACATTGTCAAACTCTTGTGCATTCGAACCAGGCCTTGTATACATTACAGGTGGCCTCTCCATGTGAGTTATTGGCTAGGCTGGTCACTGACCCCTCAATTAAAAATATGTGCTATATCAGTCTCTGGTTCTGCTCCTGAAGTCGATGGAAACTATATTGCAGTTTCAAGCTCCTGCAAGCAATAATGACTCGGTACAGCCAAGTGTACAATGGATATCGCCTCCAGACTGGCACTGTTCCATGGTGCCAGAGAGCACTATGCACCAGGCTAGTAGAATACTGGAAAATCTCTGGAATACTGGAAGGATGCTGCAACTTGCTCACTGCGTTGAAGAACATGCTAAGTGGAGCCATGATACCAGGAGACTGTAAGTAAAACTTAAACACAATTGGCATTATGGCCTGCTCTCATGGAGAGATAACATGTAAAGTATTACAAACCTGAAACTCAAAACTAATAATGGCAACTCTGAATCCTTATGCATTAAGTAATACATTAGTTAATATTAAGTGCTGTACTTTTATCCTGTACTAAATATATGCCTAATAATTGTAATGTTATCTTTTCTATTTTGGACCAAGTGCAGAAGTATATTAGACATGTTAAATTCCTGGTAAAATCATTTTCTAAACAGTTAATAACATGTCTATAGAATAAGGTGGCAGTCTCAGCCAGTCTCAAGTTAGCAAAAGTGAGGCTTGCTTGCTGATGGTGAGTCACCTATTGAACAAGTCAAAATTGCTAGAAATTGTACAATGAAAACCAAGGTGTAAAAATCTTTATTCTGTAGTTCTGATCACTCCCACAGGTGAAAACTAAGAGTATTTCCAAATTAGTGTTCTAATCCTGAGTGAAGCCAGTTGCCCAAGGAGTGCCAGTTCACCAGGAGCATCTGACAGAGCGAATGAGTGTCAATCATTGAACAGCTTGGAATGTGTCTTCAGACAAAGCTAAGTGTCTGTTGCAATTTCTCTCTAAAGATGGATAACTTAAAAAAGAATATATGCTGTTCCCACCAGCTTTTAAGGAGTGCCATCTTTATAGGCACCTAACCTTGTCTACCTCTGTAATCCAATGTGTCCTCTTTTAAAAAAATGGGTATTCCAAATTTTTAATTAAGTTTGTTTCTTTCAGAGTGAACATCTTATTAACCATATGAAAACTTCATCCAACTTCGTACAGAATGCCAGATCCATCTTCCTCCAGTTAGAATAAATTAAAGAGTTTTACACCTTATTAGGCAATGACTACAGCCCATGGCCAGCAGGAAGCAGTTACAGAAAAGAGATCGTCTCCCTTCAGCACCCCTTTTAAATTAAAGGTGTAAACTCTTTTAAATAAAAGTAATAGATGGATCTGGAACCTGACTGGAAATCCACGTGAGTGCCAGTGGCAGCAGAATAACTGCGGGAGGCCCCTGCCCAAGATTCTGCTGTCCAGAATGAAAAGCTCTAAACTTCTAAAAACAGTCCTGGATGCTGTACTAAAGACTGATAAATAATCAATCAAAACAACAGACAGCCATCCACCTCATAGCTCCAACAATAATTATGCCAAAGCTTAGCAAGTTAATCTTTGGCAGAAAGGGGGGAATGATGTGGGCTATGGGTGGAAGGCTCTTTGTCTCTTCAGAAATAACTAAGCTGTTTGACTTGTGTCTCTTCAGAAATAACTAAGTTGTTTGACTTGTGGGTGTGGAACGGTAAGAGGCTGCAGTCCTGCCCTTAGGGACGGTGACAGCAGGCTCCAGTCCCAGGAAATGTTTAACAAAGCAAGGGCTATAAACTTTAAGTATTTAGGGGAAATGCAAAAACCAAGGCTTATCTAAAATGTCTGGAGTCCTTGCTAAAAGCTTACCTAAGATGTGAAAGAGATATATGCTAATTGAAGCCTATTGAGAACTGAAACAAAGGGACCATTTGGCCTTTCTTCTCTGTATAAAAGATGTTTGAAAATCTTGTTCGGGGCTCGGGATTCAAACTGAAAGCTCCCGAGTCCGGCCGGCCGTCAATAAACCATTTTTCCTTCTCAAAATCATTGCTGAGTCCTGGCCTCTCTATACTCAAATAATTGAACTTCTCTTAAATTCCACAACAAGAAGAGGGGTGGAGATAGCTGATCACTGATCATGGTTTTGATTAATGAATTCAGATCCCTGGGTCCTCACTCTGAGGGCAGCTATTGTTTCAACCTACCCGGGACAAAGGCAGTGGCAGACATTGTTGTAGTCTTACACCAGACAAAGGCAGAAGCAGCCATTGTTTCAACCCTCCCTGGACAGAAGTGGAGGTGGTGAAGATTTAAAGACTAGGGCTACCTTAGGGTTGTTGGGGAAAGTTAGCTGAAGGGCTGCATTTTCTGGGCAGGCCAGGAAAAATCAGTTTTGGAGGGCCACTGGAGAATTTTTTTTGCTTTAATTAAGTTTTGTTGAAGTATATCATTCATAAATGGACATACATAAACAATAAATGTATAGTAAAGTTTGTGAATTTACAAAATAAACATGCATACCATCATACAAGGATCCCATACATCTCACCACCATCACCAACTTGCATTGTTGTGAAGCATTTGTTACAAAGTATGCAAGAGCATTGTCAAAATGTTACTACTAACTATAGCCCATAGCTTACATTCGGTGTATTTTCCCCCAAACCTACCCAATTATTAACACCCTATATTAGTATTTTATATTTTTTATCATTCAGGAGAAAATGTTCTCATTTTTATCCTGATAACCACAGTTCATCATTCACCACTACATTCTCTGTGTTAATAGTCCCATGCTTTGTACAACATTGGAGAAAATGGTGTCTTTTCTGATCCCTTTCCAAAGGGTACTTTGGAACCTGTCTGCTCAAGCTTCATGGGTCCCTGGCCCATTTTGTCTGAGAAAGACCAAATTGGGAAAGTCCTCTGCAGTGTCACCCTCCTTCCAGAATTTTCCCATGGAAAGCTGACACAACAAGATGATGCAACAAAAAGAAACAGATTCTGGGTGCTGCTGATAAGGATAGAAGTGGTCACAGAAGAACACACAGTGAATGGACATAGAGAGAAGACAACTGGGGGGGAGGGTAGAGAAATTTTTAAAACAAGACATACTAGCATCAGATGCATGGGAGAGGGATATTTGTCCCCTGGAAAATGGGAAAACTGAACTCCTCTAAAAAAAAGGAAACTCCAAACAACTCAAAAAACAAAACAAAACAAGAGGCCTCATTAGATAGGGAAACCCTGCATAGTGCATTAGTCTTGGGCAGACCTTCCTGAGAAGAGGGCTGAAGCTCAAGAAAATCTCTGCCTTAACACCAATTATTTACAAAGCCAGGAAACAGGCATCCCAGGGAGCAAATCTCAGACATAACATTTTAAAATATTGAAGTGTAGAGTGTACAAAGAGAAAAATGATGGCCCATCCAAAGGAAGAGGGTAAAAAATACAGAAAACACCAATGGAGAAAAAAGAATGTGGACATACCAGACAAAGCCTTTAAGAAAATGATCTTTAAAATGCTTGAAAAAGAAAGTACAGAGAAGCATCTACAGGATATCAGGAAAACAATGAATGAACAATATGAGGGTCTAAGTAAGAAATTTTAAAAAGGAACCAAATAGACTGCAGGAGGCGAAGACCACAATAATTGAAATGAAATATGCTCAGGCTGGTTTAAAGAGCAGAATGGGACTGGCAGAAGAAATAGTTAATGAACGTCAAGACAAGACACTTGAAATGAGTAGAATGAAAAAAACATTAAAAGGAAAAATTGCCTAGCACAGCTACAAGACACCATAAAGTACACCAATATATGCATTATGGGAGTCCCAGAAGGAGAAGAAAAAGACAAAGGGGCAGAAGGATAAGTCAGAGAAATAAGGAGTAAAATTCCCAAACTTAGCAATAGACCTGAAAATGCATACCCAAAAAGCTCAGAGAACACCAAACAGGATAAACATGAAGAAAAATACACCCTGTCCTACATTGATTACACTATCAAATGCAAAAGAAAAGGAGAGAATTCTAAAAGCTGCCAAAGAAAAGCAATGTATTACAAACAAAGGCATCCCAATAAGATTGAGTGCTGATTTCTCATCAAAAACTATGGAACCAGGGAAGCAGCTGTGGTTCAATCAGTTGGGCTCCTGTCTACCATATGGGAGACCCTGGGTTCACATCCTGGGGTTTCCTTCTGAAGGCAGGCTTGCCTGCACGCTGTGGAGAGCTGTTGGCCCAGGCGCCACAGAGTGCCGCCCAGCCCGCAAGTGCTGTGGAGAGCTGATTCAGCAAGGTGATGCAACAAAAAGGAAGACAAGCAAAAACATGGAAGAGCACACAGCAAATGGACACAGCAGACACCAAGCACGCCACAAGGGGGGGGGGAGGATAAATTTTAAAAAGATAAATGCAGACACAGAGGAATGCACAGCAAATGGACACAGCAGACAGCACACAAAAAGCCGCAAGGGGGCGTGGATAAAACAAAAACAAAAAACTATGGAGCCAAAAGATAGAAGGTTGAAATACTTCAAGTGCTGAGGGGAAACAATTGCCAGCCAAGAATTATATATCTGGCTAGAATCTCTTTAAAAATGAGGGATATTAAGACATTAGCAGATAAACAAAAACTGAGGGGGTATATCACTGTTAGACCTGCCCTACAAGCAATGCTAAAAGAAGTTCTTTAGACTGATATGAAAGGACACTAGACAATGGTTCAAAGTGGCATAAAGAAATAAAGACCTCTTTATTTCTTTATGGTAAATAAAGGTAAGTATTCGGGTAATTATGAATGCAAGTATTATTTTATTATATTGTTTGGTATGTAACGCCACTTCTTACTTCCTAAAGGTGCTAAAATGTAAATTCATAAAAAGTATTGATAAATCTTTGTTTTTAGACATACAATGGGCAAAAATATAAGTGGTAGCAAGTACAAAAAAAATGGTATGGGACAGCGGGGTATAGGAAAAGTGTATGTGTGTGCTATGAAGTGAAGTCGGTATCAAACCAAATATGATTGTTATACATTTAGGATGTTAAATTTTAACCTATGGTAACCACAAAGACAACAGATAAATATATCCAGAAAGAAATGAGAAGGAACTCAATATGGTACAACATAGGAAAGCAAATAAATATAAAAGGAGGCTTTAACAGAAATAAGGGACAAAAATATATAAAACTTACAAAGGCTAAATAGCAAAATGGCAGAAGAAAGACCTGTATTGTCAGTAGTGACTTTAAATGTAAATTGATTAAATTCTCTAGTCAAAAGACAGAGAATGGCAGAATGGATAAAAGAACATAACCCAACTATATGCTGTCTCCAAGAGCCTCAATTTAAAGTCAAATATACAAGTAGGTTGATGGTGAAAGGATGGGGGAAAATATAACATGCAGTAGGAATCAAAAGAAAGCTGGGGTGGGTGGTGGACTTGGCCCAGTGGGTAGGGTGTCCGCCTACCACATGGGAGGTCCACGGTTCAAACCCTGGGCCTCCTTGGCCCATGTGGAGCTGGCCCACGTGCAGTGCTGATGCACACAAGGAGTGCGCCCCATAAGGAGGGCCGCCCAGTGCGAAAGTGCAGCCTGCCCAGGAATGGTGCCACACACATGGAGAACTGACACAACAAGATGACGCAACAAAAAGAAACACAGATTCCTATGCCACTGACAACAACAGAAGCAGACAAAGAAGACGCAGCAAATAAACACAGAGAACAGACAACTGGGGTGGGGGAGGGGGAAGGGGAGAGAAATAAATAAATAAATCTTAAAAAAAAAGAAAGAAAGAAAGCTGGGGTGGCTATACTAATATCAGATAAAATAGACTTTAAGTCAAAAACAGTTGCAGGGGATGATGATGGTCTTTACATAATGATAAAGGGGACAATTCAAAAGGAACATGTAAAAATTATAGATATATATGCACCTAACCATAGAGCCCCAAAATATATAAAGCAAATACTGAAAGATTTGAAGGGAGAAATTTACAGTTTTCCATTAATAGTAGGACACATTAACATACCACTCTCAATAATGGACAGAACATACAGTCAGAAGATCAATAAAGAATTACAGGACTTGAATGATACACTAAACCAACTAGACCTAGCAGACATATATAAAACACTGCACCGAACAAAAACAAAATACACATTTTTCCAGAGTGCACATAGATAATTCACCAAGATAGACCATAAGTTAGTTCTCAAAACAAGTCTCAATAAATTCAAAAATATTAAAATTTGATGATGTATATTCTCCAACCAAAACAGAATAAAGCTAGAAATCAATAACAGAGGGAGAAATGGAAAATATGCATATATGTGGAAATTAAACAACATACTGTTAAATATCCAAAGAGTTAAAAAGGGATCTGAGCAATATTAGAAAATACCTTGAGGTGAATGAAAATGAAATTACAGTATACCAAAACTATGGGATGCAGCAAAGGCAGTTCTGAAAAGCAAATTTATAGCTCTGAATGCTTATATTGAAAAGAAGACTTCCAATCAGAGACCTAGCCTCAAAAATAAAAGAACCAGAAAAAGAAGAGCAAGCTAAACATAAAGCAGAAAGAAAGAAATAACAAAGATTAGAGTAGAGATAAAAGAAATAGAAAAAAAAATAGAATCAACAAAACCAAAAGTTGGTTTTTTGAAAAAAATCATCAAAATTAACAAACCTTTAGCTAGTCTAACAAAAAGAGACAGAATAGAAATAACTAAAATCTGAAATGAAAAGGGGGCATTACCGCTGGCCCCACTGAAATAAAAAGGGCTATAAGTAATGTGGCAGTTTGATAGTATTTATGAATTCCAAAAAGAGATATTGATTATGTTTGTAAACTGGTCTGTTCCTCTGGGAGTGATACCCTTTGATTGTATTAAATTCAAAGATTGTGTTTACTTGATTAACTTAAAATTAGGGCTTTGATTCAACCATGTCAGTAGGGCATTCAATCCCTGCCTCCTTGATGGGTGGGTACTCACACAGAAAAAGACACCACAGAGGAAGAGAGACAGCTCATTAGACACATCAGAGGCCCAGAGAAGAGATATGAGCCTGATAGTCTACAGCTGACCTTGTGAAGAGACTAGAACAGCTAAGCCTGAAAAGAATTGAGCCCTGGGGAGAGAGTTGAGCCTTATGCCAGCCTACAGCTGAGATTGAAAAAAGCTGGGTCACTGAGCCTTAAAAAGGAAGAAGGAAGGCCAAACCCTCACAGACATCACCTGCCATCTTGCTTCAACATGTGGCCAATGACTTTGGGTGAGAAAGTACCTCTTATGTAACCTTGAGTTGGACTTTCTTGGAGCTTGTGACTGTAAACTTCTATCCCAAATAAATATTCTTTATAAAAGCCAACAGAGTTCTGGTACTTTGCATCAGCACCCCTTTGGCTGACTAATGCAAGTGGATACCATGAACAACTGCATGCCAATAATTTAGATAATCTAGATGAAATGGACAAATTCTTAGAAACACTCAAAATACCTACCTTGACTCAAGAAGAGATAGAAGAGTGCAACAAGCAATTACTGTAAAAAAGAATGAATCAGGAATAAAAACCTCCCAACAAAGAAAAGCCCAGGACCAGATAGTTTCACAGGGGAATTCTACCAAACATACCATGAAGACTTAATTCCAATTCTGCTCAAACTCTTAAACAAAACTGAAGAGGAGGGAACACTCTCTTTAGCAGTTTGAATATGGATACAAATTTCAAAAAATAGATATTGGATTATGTTTGTAATCTAGCCTGTACCTGGGCATGATTAAGTTATGATTAGGGCTTTGATTGGGCCACATCATTAGAGCATTGAGTCCCTGCCCCTTTGTGGATGGAGACTCACAGATTAAAGGCATGGCAAATGACAGAGTTGAGGCATTTTGATATTAGAGTTTTCAATTGGAGCCCCAGGAACTAAGCACACAGAAGAAAGAGAAGCAAGCCCCAGGAAGAGAGGACTGGAGCCAGGAGAAAAACATGGAGGAATAGAGATGGCTCCTTAGACATGACAGAAACCCCAGGAGGAGAGAGATAGAGTCATTTGCCTGATACTCTACAGCTGACCTTGTGAAGAGGTGCAAAGCATAGAAAGCCTCTTAGTCTACAGCTGACCTTGTGGAGAAAACAGAGGACCTGAGCCCAGAGAAAAGCAAGACCTGGGAAGAGAGAAACCCAGAAAGCCTAAACCCTCACAAATGTTGCCAGCCATCTTGCTCCAACACATGGAAATAGACTTTGATAAGGGAAGTAACCCATGCTTTATGCCTGGTGTCTGTGAGCTCCTACACCAAATAAATACCCTTTGTAAAAACCAACCAATTTCTGATATTTTGCATCAGTACCCCTTTGGCTAATACACTCCCTAATTCATTTAATGAGGCTATCACCCTCATACCAAAGCCAGATAAAGATATAACAAGAAAATTAAATTACAGACCAATATCTCTTAATATAGATGCAGAAATCCTCAGCAAAATATTTGCAAAATGAATCCAACAGCATATTAAAAGAATTATATACACTGTTCAAGTGGGATTTATCCCTGGCATGCAAGGTTGGTTCAACATAAGAAAATCAGTTAATGTAATACACCACATTAACAGAATGAAGGGGGGAAAACATACATGATCATGTCAATCAATGCAAAAAAGACATTAGACAAAACACAGCACACTTACTTGATAAAAAACACTTAGAACACTAGGAATAGATAGAAATTACTTTAACATATAAAGGACATATATGAAAAGCTAACATCTTACTTACTGAAAGCTTTTCCTCTAAGATCAGGAGCAAGACAAGGATGCCCACTGTCACCACTGTTATTCATCATTATACTGGATGTTCTTGCCAAAGTAGTTAGGCAAGAAAAAGAAATAAAACACATCCAAATTGGAAAGGAAGAAGTAAAACTCCCTATTTCAGACAACATGACCCTATAAAGAGAAAATCCTAAAAAGTCCACAACAAAATTACTAGAGCTAATAAACGAATTCAACAAAGTGGCAGGGTGCAAGATCAATATGCAAAAAAATAAAATAAAAATAAATTTTAAAAAACAGCATTTATTTACACAAGCAATGAACAATCAAAACAAGAAATCACTAAAAAAATTCCATTCACAATAGCCACTAAAAATATAAAATATCTAGGAATAAATCTAACCAAAGGATGGCAAGGACTTGTACACAAAAAAACTTCAAACATTGCTAAACAAAATAAAAAATGACCTGCATAAATGGAAGGATATTCTGTATTCATGGGTGGAAGACTAAACATTGTTCAGATGTCAATACTACCCAAAGCAACTTAAAGAGTCAGTGCGATCCCAATCAAAATTCTAACAACCTTCTTTGCAAAATGAGAAAACCAGTCATCAAATTATATGGACGGGTAAGCAGTCTGGGGAGGCTGCCAGGTCTTAGAGTAACGGAACTTCACTGCGGAGCTTCTTCCTCCCATACAGTGTGCCTGTGGGGAGGTTACAGTGGTACCCACCGCTACTAAGTACCCTGCAGTCATAGCACACAGTGCCTTCTCACCAGCGCCATCACCACCGTACCTGGCCATGCCCAGCCTAAGCAGGTAGCACTAGCCCCTGGCAGCCTGGATTCCCCAAGGACCGTGAAGCTGGTGGAGGACTCTTGATTCCAGGCCATTGACTTGCAGCTGACCGTGGAGACAGGAGATGCTCAGGACATATTCAGGATCGAGAGCTACTCATGTAAGATGGTGGGAGACAACAGCACATGTTCAAGCAGTTCTGCCAGAAGACCAACCATATGTGCTAGAGGCACTGTCTCCATCACAGACCTCGGGCCTCAGCCCCAGAGACTGAGCAAGAACTCAGATGGCGAGGACGAGCACCCCCTCAGTGACAAGTGCAGTTACAAGACCCTCTTCCACCTGACTGCAGCTCTCAATGAGTTCTCCTGACCGACTGTGACTTCTTCACAACCCACAGCCATGAGTTCAGCCATGAGCCCAGCTCAGCTGGGTGGTGAATGCAGTCAACTGCAGTGTCTTCCTGGCCATGCAGGAGGACTGCAAGGCCCTGAAGCCACAGCTGTGGAACGCAGTGGACTAGGAGGTCTGGTTGGCTGAATACAACATCTAGCTATAACCCAGGCTTGGACTCAGACCCCTTTGCAGAGGATAGCAGTCTCTGGTCCTTCAACTGCTTCTTCTACAACAAGCAGCTCAAACAGATCGCCTTCTTCAATACCTTGCCATTAGGCAGGCAATGAGCTAGACATAAAACTAAGGGATGAGGAGAAGGAAGAGGACGAGAGGGGAGGGACAGGCCATGAGGCCAGGGCCAAGGAGACCAGAGCTATGGAGAAGGACAGGGTACAGGTGATCTGTATGTGACAAGGAAAGCAGAGGCCCCAACTCCAACTGATGCCTGGACCTGACCTCCAAGAGGTCCCAGGGCCTCCCCCAACTGCTTGTCTGACACTGTTGCTACCACAGCCGTCGTGCTACCAAGGCCCACTTAGCCCTTCAGCTCTAGCCTGTGACTGTCCTCCTAACTGCCCCCAACCCAGGCCCCTGCTGCCCACACTGCAGCTGGACTGGACAGCAGGGGCCTTGTGAGAGCTCACCCAAAGGAACTGCCAGAGGCGGGGACAGCTGGACCACAGACTTTATTTTTGTATTTTGTACTGGCAAAACCTGGGCCTGGGACCAGCCAGCAGGCTCCAGCATTCTGCTGAGCCTGGGCAAACCCTGTGCCCACCTATACACCCCCACCCCAACCTCACCCTCCAGCCACTGCTACATGCACTGTCACTTTGCTGCAGTTCACTTGTTTCCTGTAAAAGTTTCTATGATTCGCACTGATAAAAAAAACAGCCAAGCAAACCCAAAATGAGATATCATTTCACATCCACAAGAATGGCTACTATTAAAAACAGAAAACTACAGGTGTTGGAGAGGATGCAGAGACAGGAGCATTCCTTCACTGCTGGTGGAATGTAGAACGGAGGAGCCTCTGTGAACGACAGTTTGGCTGTACTTCAGGAACCTAAGTATAGAATTCCATATGACCCAGCAATCCAGTTACTAGGTAAATACCACAAAGAATTGGAAGCAAAGGCTCAAACAGATATTTGCACACTGATGTTCACAGCAGCATTATTTGCAATTGCCAAAAGATGGAAGCAATCCAAATGTCCATCAACTGATGAATGGATAAATAAAATGTGGTGCATATATACAATGGAATACTATTCAGCCTTAAAAGGGAATGAAGTACTGATTGATGCATGCATCGACTTGGATGAACATTGAAGACAACAAGTTTAGTGAAATCAGTCAGACACAAAAGGAAAAACATTGTGATCTCATCGATCTGAAACAATTAGAATAAGCAAGCTCATAGAGTCAATCTAGAATATAGGTTACTGGGGGGTGGGGTAGGGATAGGGAATGGGAAGTTAAGGTTTCAAATGTATTGGATTCCTATTTTTCTATTTGGAATGATGGAAATATTTTGGTAATGGATGGTGTCGATGGTAATACAGCATTCTGAATGCAATTAACAACACTGAAATGTATATCTGAATATGATTAAAAGGAGAAATGTTCTATCGTATATATGGTAATAGAATAAAAGTTTTTAAAATATCCATGGAACTACACTACACAAAAGTGAACCCTAAGTTAAACCATGGACTTTAATTAATACACAAGTATAAAAATGTGCTATTATCAAATGCAACAAATGTTCCAAACCAAAACAAACTGTTGGTGTTAGGTTGATATATGGAAATCCTGTATTTTATTCATGATAGTTCTGTAAACCTACAACTTTTCTAGTCAAGGGGCAAAAAAACCACAGTGGGATACTACTTCATACACAGTAGGATGGCTAGAATAAAAAAGTCAGATAATAACAAGTGTAGGCAAGGATGTGGAGAAATTAGAAATCATATACAATGCTGGTACACAAGTGAAATGGTGCATCCACTTTAAACCATCTGGCAGTTCTGCAAATAGTTAAACATAGATAATATGACCCAGCAATTCTACTTTTAGATATATACCCAATAGAAATTAAAACATATGTCCATATAACAAATTTTATATGCATGTTCATAGCAGCATTATTTATAATTGTCAGAAGGCAAAAGCAATCCAAATGTCAATCACCTGATGAATGGATAAACAAAATATGAAATTTTTGGCTGAATGCTGCCATAAGAAGAAATAAGGTACTGATACCTGCTAAAACAAGAGTAAACCATGAAAACAATGTTCTTAGTCAAAGAAGCCAGTCACAAAAGACCAAATATTATATGAATCCATTTATATGTAAGGTCCAGAATAGGGAAACCTATACAAACAGAAGGTAGATTAGTGGTTGCTTAGGTCTGGGAAAGCTAGGGGAATAGAATGGTGACAGCTACAGTGTACAGGGTGGGTTTTTTTTGTTGTTTTTTTTTTTTTGAGTTGATGAAAATGTAAATCTGAGAATGGTGAATCCTTCATTTAATATCGGTGATTTGTATGGTATGTAAATAATTTTTAAATAAAGTTGCTAAAAAATCAAATAAAGGAGGAGAACTAAAGAAGGGAAGATGGCAAGCTTAAGACTATACTTCCTAACCTTTCCCTACTTGTATGTGGTTGGAGGTGACCATCTAAGAGATTCTAGTCACCTCCATCCCCTTCAGTGGATTAAGGAGCTTAATAGCTCAGCACATCTGGAACACATTCGTGGCTTGGGGCACAGAATACCTGTTGAGACATTTTGCTTTAAGAATGAACAAAAAAGACTGAAATATCCACATTCTTTTCCATCTAACCTTCACAACTTCACCCATACTTACCCACTTACCCTTGAACTTGGCATAAATGAATCAGTGTACAAATATAACTACATAAACATGATGACTACTACAAAAACTGGCAGGGATAGATACTGTGAAAACTGCATGGTGGGAAGTAGCTGTGGTTCAAGCAATTGAGCTCCTGTCTACCACATGGGAGGTCCGGGTTTGGTTCCCGGTGCCTCCTAACAAAAATGAGCAAGACAGTGAGCTGACACAGTGGGCTGGTGCAGTGAGCTGACATAACAAGATGATGCAACAAGAGACACATGGAGGAAAAACATAATGAGAGATACAACAAAGCAGAGAGCAGAGGTGACTCCAAAAATTAGGTACCTCCCTGCCACATGGGAGGTCCAGGTTCGGTTCCTGGTGCCTCCTAAAAAAAAAAAGAGAAGACCAGCACACAACACAGACACAGGGAATGCAAACAACAAGGGGTGGGGAGAAATAAAGTAAATCTTAAAAAAAAAAAAAAAAGTGCACTGTGAGATTTATGATTTCTTTTACATTTTTAAATCTCCAGCATTGTTTGTCTAATAAATGAATTGTATTTAAATGATGAGCCATACTATACCTCCCTTAGTTCATCAGATATTGAAGAGACTTGAATGATCACCTCTGAACAGGTCATTTAGCAGTGCCCATAGTAGCAGAAAAAATGGAGAATTGAGGTACTTATAAAGATAATCTAATATCATGACTATTCCTACTTTACCTCTGAAATAATCACTTTTTAAATCTTAGATAATTGTCTCAACTTACTTTCCTGGTTAAAATCTGAAGCATCTGGAAATGCTTCTCAAACTTTAGTGTGCATACAGATCACCTGGGGATCTTGTTAAACTGCAGGTCTGATAGGTGTGGGATGGGACCTGTGATTCTTCAGTTCTAACAAGCTCCCAAGTGATGCCAATCCTGCTGGTCCACAGATCACATTTTGAGTAACAACTTATACAGCATTTGAGAAATTTACTTATCTCATCAATCCAGATAGTTTATATACTTACATGTGTGTGTGTGTAAGTATATTTGAAGTGCCCTGACAGGTTTGACCATCAACATTAAACAAATTAACTGGAAATTGCCCAATTTATATGGCAATTTATGCTATATAGACAGCCTAGTTTCCTTAGTTTTGTCATTTTTGAAACAAAGATAATAACAGTAGGTAATTCTATGGAAAAATGGAAAGGAAGAAAGAAATGAAATGTTGTTGAGTTAGGTCATTCTAACTCAGAAGCTTGAATATTTCAATAATAAAAGCAAAATCTAGTTGTAAATATTCAAAAAACAAAAAATTCTGGTAACTTTTGCTGATGGAACTGACATCTAGCACTATTCTTTCTCATAGACTATGCTCAATAAATACTTTTGAGTGAATGCCACATGAACAAATCATGAACACCTACAGTCATATCTTTACAATAAATCCTATGTAGCAATTTTCAGCTACAGTCTGAAAATATTATCTTTTTTTCATGGTATTCTCAAGTGATACCTGATCAACTTCAAGTATGATGAAAGTATTCATTTCTGTGGAAGATCTTAAATCAGCGAGATGCTATTTTCTATGACATGGTGTTTGAATAGATGATGTCTTCCAGAGTCAGTGAGTAACTCTCAACAAATTTTATTTTCCATTGTCCTCAGCAAAAATGATGCTGAGAGGTCAGGGTACATCTGCAGGGTGTAAAAAGGCAGTATCTGAAATATTCTTTTCTCACTTCTTTCTTTGCATAGATAATGCATTGCTCTCCCTCACTGATAGGGATTGTTGCCATAGAAATGTTTTAAGAACACTCTTAGATCAATATTAGAACTGCAGAAAGTATCTCAGATAGTCTAGGCAGTTTATAATTCTGAAGGTATCTTATTTCTTTGTTCAACAGGGAAGTTCTGTGACGTGAAGAATTAATCTTCCCACAAGTGTCCTGTGAATGCTTCCCAAGGAGAAGATTATGCTAGGTGCTAAACAACATCAAATGCAGAGACTGAGTGTCTGCCAATCTGAAAAAAAAAGTGCAACGTGGAATGCACTAGGGGACTGAACTCACTGCTGCCCCTTAAAATGCACACTCTGAATTTCACCATGTTTTATTTCAAAGTTCACCTAAGAAAATAAAACATCTTTCCTTTCCTCACTTGCTTATTTGTCAGCTTCCCATCACAATCACCAACCTGTTCACACAAAAATATCTCAGTATTAACAAACACTGCACAAAATAGGTAAAATGAGTTGCAGTTCCTTACATTACAAAATGTTAAGAAATATTCTGATGGTTTAGAATCAAGAGCCAGAAGAAGAAACAATGCCAACTATTTGTCTCCTTTCTTCTGTAACAACACTACACATATCCAGGCAGTGGTTATTATAACAAGATGTATACATTTATTCCTAAAGAACCCATTATCTTCAAATGCTGTTACACAAAGCTCCTCAAATGACCCCAATAATGAATGGGTTTCTCAGGAGGTGTGTAAGAAGAGGCCTGGGCTCCAGCTACAGCCCTGCATCCAGCTGTAGGATCCTGATCAAGTCATTTCCCTTTCCTCAAGCCTGGTTTCCATTTGTGTGAAAAAGATGGGGCTGTACATCACACTCTCTGAGTCTCCATTGGACTCTAAAACTCTACGACTCCATGAAGCAGAGTAAAATATGGAATCCCTTCGTGCTCCTTTGGTCTTTTGCTCCATTTTTATATCCCTTGCTGGTGTAGTGTGCAGGACTCAGTATCTGTTCTCCAGGAGACTTGGCAGTAAACGCAACCTGTCTGTCAAAAAGATTTAACTCGTTTCCCTAGCTATGCATATTATAGGAACAAATTCATGAATTCACTCTGGGAGCTATACCTTCAGAAAGGACACTTGTTATTTCAAATATATGTAGTTTAGATAACTAAAAGGTAGGTGTTACCAAGAAACAGCTCAAGTTGTGTTAATTTTCTGTAGGTCCATGTTTAGACATACAATAATACTCTGATAGGTATAGCTTTTATCCTTCAGTTCTACGTTATTCCCCCATTGTGACTTTGATTGAAATTGTGTGAAATTGGACCACTGACCTGTAAAATAAGAGTCAGCCTTTAAAATGCACAGCTATTTTCAATATGAATCAACCTTTATTTGACTGGTTGTTGCTGTCACTTTAGTGATATGAATAGTGCTCAATTTGTGGGCTCACAATGTGAAATTATAATTTAAGCATTATTTGGAATAGAGTTGACTGTGACATTTAGTGAATTCCTGGTTATCTACATTGGAGCACTCACTGTGCCATTGGCCTACATTAATTGAAAATTGACAATGTTTTCATTAGTCAGAAATTTCCCTTGGTCTCCTTCTTTCCTTCCAGTCATCATGGCCACTTACCTTTCCTCCTCAGGATCTCCTTTTTTTTTTTTTTGACCTTAGAGTTTATTCTAAAACCCCCATTTGACAAATGAGGAATTAAAGACACAGAAGATTATAAAAGTTGTCATTGTGACCCAGCCAATATAACACATATCTGGGAACTACAATTCAGGCAATCTAAATCATAGCTCAGTGATACTTCCTTTATTACATATATCCTATAGTCTAGTAATAAGTTAAATATTGCTTTATAACATAGTACTAATAACACTCCATATAAAATATTTTAAGAGAAAAATTTCTTGGGTACAAGGTGAAATAGTGGAGGCATGTATGCAGAAGAAAGGCAATGGCATTCCAAGAAACACAAATGGCCAAGGAAACCTATCATATCCTTTCTTTTTTTTTATAATTGATTTAATATACTTTTTTAAAAAAAGAAACTTAGACTACAAAAATGTTACACAAAAAATATAGGGGGTTCCCATATGCTCTGCTCCCTAGCCCTCCCAAATTTTCCAACATCTACAACATCCTTTATTAGTGTGGTACATTTGCCACAATTGATGAACATACCTTGGAGCATTGCCACTAAACAATGATTATAGTTTACATTGTAGTTTACACTCTCTCCTGCACATTTTTGCACGTTATTACAAGATATATGATGGCCTATATCTGTCATTGCAATGTCATTCAGGATAATTCCCAAGTTCTGAAAATGCCCCCCAGTTGCACCTATTTTTCCCTCCCCCTCCCCTCAGAACCTCCAGTGACCACTCCCTCCACATCCATGATAAAAGTTCTTCCATTGCTAGGATCACAACAAGTGTACTCGAGTCCATTGTTCCATTCCCCAGTCCTGAGGATTCTGGGATGATGATGCTCGCTCCATCTCTTAATTGAGAGAGGCCTTAGATCCCATGGGGCAGATGGATGGAACTTTCTTGCTTGCAGTTGAGGACTCTCTCTCTGATCCTTGACATTGTCATTGTCAGTCATCATCTCCTTGTTAGTTGTCCTGTGTGAGTCCAATGAACAGCAGTGCAGGTGTTGCAACTCTCTTGAGATTCAGGGCCAAACTGGCACATGGACAGCCCAAAGATTTAAGTCTCTTGGACATACAAATATCAACTCTAGTACTATAGGTTCAAATAGAAGGGGTAGAAGAGCCATGTGTAGGGAAACCACAACTGAGTCCAACTCTGTCACAGTGGGGAGCATAAATTCCGAAGTGGGACCCACTGGCAGGGCACCCAATTCCTAAGCTTTCTGCCCTGCCTATAGTGTCTGGATGTCTCCAGAGCCCTCAGGAGCCCTGATATTTGAGGTAATATTTACTTCAGCTGTCTATGAGTTCTTGCTGAGACTCACATAGGCGTAACCTCTGAACTGACTCCGACTCACTTTGAAGTCCCTTAGCCATATAAGCTCATTTGTCTTTACCCTTTCCTCCTTTTCAAGGTCTTTTTCCAGTTGCATTGCTAGTTGGTGCTTGGTAGTAATCCCTCAGTGCCAGGGAGGCTCATCCCCAGGAGTCATGTCCCACACTGTGGGGAGGGTAATGTATTAATACATTGAATTTGGCTTAGAGAGAGGCCACATTTGAGCAACAAGGAGCAATCAGGAGATAACACTTGAGCACCCTACAATACTACGCTAAGTTTCAATTTCAAAAGTAAAGGTTCATAAGTATAGTCATCACAATCAAGGGCCCATCAGTGGTCCATCCTCCTTCATTAGCAGGATCTAGTTCTTTAGTTTGAAAAATTCAGAAACAATCTTTCGTGGGGCACCTAGATATCTAGATGTTAGAAAAGTAGTGATATCGCTTAAGAAGTAGAGACAAGTTGTTTCTATTTGCTCAAATTAAATGGAATGAATAAATTACAACAATTTCCATAGTTAAACAACTTTATACAGTTCTGTGATCATCAGGCAATAAAGCAGAATGAGCTGACATGAGTGGTCTCCCTCTGCCTATCACCAGCCTTACACCCAGCTCCAAAAACATTGAATACTAGGTAAAATAAGACAACAACACAATACAATTGTAATACATAGCCAAATATGAAATAAAGTTAAAAACACAAGAGGCAGAACCAAAGACTGAAAACCAAAACAGAGCAGTTTACAGTGGCATCCTGGCACATCAGTTGCGCACAAGGGATAGGATGGGATGGAAGCTCTAGGAATAACCAACTAAAGGGCGAAAAGCTCAGCCTGTGCCTCACATTAGGCTGGCAGGCTAACTGGGCTTTTGGCATGAAGGTCGGAGTTATGAAGCATTGCCTCTTCTAGGCAAAAGCACCAGGAAAGCACACCACCAGTCCGGCCAAACCCTAAGGAACATTGCTGTCCCTCTAGGGCCTTGGGTTAGAAAACAGTCAGCTACAAGAAATCAAAACCTGGTTCTGTGACACATTTGGATATATGACTTGAATTTTCACACTCTGCGGGGTGGGGAGCCTCAGATCCAGGAACAAACCTAGAAATTGACCCAGGACATTGCAACCCAGGGGCCCAGAGGGACAGAGGGAGGGATTCCAGCTGAGGGTAGCTGGGAAGGTTTCCTGGTAAAGGTCATATTGGAGTTGGTGTTTGAAGAATAAACAGAATTTCAATAGACAGAGTTGGGGGAAGGGTGTTCCAGGTGGGGGCCTACCTGAGCAAAGGCAAAGGAGAGGAGTAAGGAGTTTGTGAAGGACTGTAGTGGGGGGAAAAGTCAATGAGGTGGTAGAGTAGAGGGAGAATACAGTCAAAGATACTCATTTCTAAAATAACCAGTATTGTATTCAAGTTGGTTGCAAATGTCACAATGTAGAAGTCTAGTAAAAAAGGCTTGTTTTTTTCTGCTATATAATGAGCAGTCTGAATAATGAATGGTATGAATGAGTGAAAAGGTTGTTTAGTACTGGCTAACCTCCCCTGAGTTTCCTTGGTGAATTATTGCCTGTCATCTGATAAATAAATCGTTGCTGCTACTCATCCTGCAGCTTGCTATAAAGATGACCAAATGAGAAGCAGTTCTATTTTGATATAATTTAGAACACCAGTCCTTGTTACTTTCAATTTGGGGCTCATATTTGCAACCATTGTCTGTCTGATATGTCTCATTCAATCATAAGCAGTCTCTCACTGAATCTCAGTTTCAACTACTTTGGGAGATCATTCCGTATCCTTTGCGAGCCTCCTTGGTATCCCCCTAAAGTATATTTCATGTATTCCACATTGCCTATACTTACAGTAAAACCATCTGAATAAGAGTCTCTAAATTGGGAGGACATAATGGCTGGCTATTTTGCATGATGGAGTGTCACATAGACAATTTTAATAATATAGATAAGTGGTCAGGGAAGTGGATGTGGCTCAAGCAACTGGGCTCCTGTCTACCATATGGGAGGTCCTGGGTTCAATTTCTGGGGCCTCCTGGTGAAGGCAAGTTGGCTCATGCAGCCAGCTGGCCCAAGAGGAGAGCTGGCCCGAGTGGAGAGCTAGCCCACCTGGAGTGCTGGCCCACGCAGGAGTGCTGGCCTGCGCAGTAAACTGGCCCACTAGGAGAGTAGTGCAGCAAGATGATGTAACAAAAAGAGACACAGAGGAGAGACAATAAGAGACACAGCAGATCAGGGAGCTGGGGTGGCACAGAGATAGAATACTTCTCTCTTACTCCGGAAGGTCCTAGGATTAGTTCCTAATGCCGCCTAAAGAGAAGGCAAGCAGACACAGAAGAACCCTCAGTGAATGGACACAGAAAGCAGACATTGGTGGATGGGTGGATAAATAAATAGATAAGTAGTCAGCAAACTTTTTCTATAAAGGACCTGATAGTAAATATTTTAGACTTTGTGGGATATATATGGTCTCTATCACATATTCTTCTTTGGGTTTTTTGGGTTTTTTTTGTTTTTTTTTTTAATAACACTTGAAAAAATGTGAAAAACAAGTCTTAGTTCACAAGCTATATGAAAACAAGCTAGGACTGGATTCGGCTCACCAGGTATAGTTTGCCAACCCCTGATATAGATTAATCCAAGGAATACAGTATTTCTGGCATTTAATTACAAAGAAGTCCAGAGCTAGTATGAGTGAATGACGGAGACCCTGAGGGATGGCTGTTGGGGTGCTGAAGCTGGCTGAAGGGAATGTTAAGAGCACAAGACTGTGCTTGCCTGAACAACCAGAGCATCCATCAAAAGGAAATCATTTTCAAAGTGAAATCATGCTTGCATGACGAACAGAATATCAATCCAAACAGACATGCAGAAGGCAATGGAAAGTCAGAACCATGGAACAGTAGATTTTTAAAAGCAAGGAAGTGAAGTGTCACAGAAGATGTATAAAAAGAGTCTGGAATGGAAGTTTAAGGAAGACCCTGCATCAAAATGAAATGTACCCTGCAGCATCACCCTTCAGTTTCAAATCATTCAAGATGAGCTGATCACCTCTAGTCTAACTACCTATTATAATTGTAAAACTTAAATAAAGCTGCTATCCTGGAGAAAAGGGGAAGAGAGAAGACAGAGGTGAGATAAAAGAGAGGGGGGAAGGGGAACAGGTGGGAGGAAAATGGAAAGGAGGGAAGAGAAAGAAAGAGAAGAGAAAGGGGGAAGAACTATAACCATTATAACGACTAATCTTTAAGTATAAGATGACTATTGACATTTGCATTTACCTTAAGCCTAAAGACTGACTACAAAAAAACCATCTTTTTTTCCTTTTTCTTCATTTATTTCTCATTGAAAGGTGATGATCTATTAGCCAGGACAAGTCACTTGGCCACACCCTACTGCAAGGAGGCTGGGAAATGTATTTTAGATAAGCACATTGCCTCCTCTGATAAAATCGGAAGAGAAGGGATGATGAATGTTGCCACAGGAAAGTGATATTACTTTCACTATATTGTGGTGATCAGAATACATTTAACCCATGCCAGGGCTTGGAAACCACAGGAAATTTAAAAATTCAGAGCCACAGGTGTGTGATTGTCCAAAGTATTCTGGTGGATGGCCATTAGTAAACGTCATTGTATTAACTGAGCAATGGGAATGAATGCACATAAAATACATTGCCCTTTTAAACTATGCAAAAGAATGTGACATGAAACTTGAAATAACAGGAGTAGGCTTGAACTAAGCAAAACATAGTTGATAAGAACTTTGATATTTTGTAATAAAAACTATTTAAAAAGCCAGTGCCGTTGTACTGGGGGAAATACAATACATATATCAGAGAAAGGACTTGTATCCAGATTATCTGAAGAATCATGCAATTTAGCAATAAAAAGGCAAATAACACAATAAAAAAAAAAGCACAACATTTGAACAAGCACAAAAAGGGATATGCAAATGGCCAATAAGTAATGAAAAAATGCTCAGCATCAATCACAAGAGAAATGCAAATTAAAACCACAAATATATAGCATTCTACATCCACCGACATGGCTGTTAGTAAAAAGGCTGACAATACCAAGTGTCGGGAAAGATGTTTAAAACATGGAACTCACATTTCTGATGGGAATATAACATAGTAGAGAACAATTTGGCAATATGTTATAAAGTTAATATAAAACTCAACAATTCCATTCCTAGGTACTTAACCAGAAGAAATGAAAACATATGCCTACAATGAGACCTGCATATCAATAGTAATTTTATTTATAACCTTAAAATACCTAGAAACGATCCAAATATAATCAAATTGGATGAATAATCAAATTGTGATATATCCCTACAGTAGAATTCTACTCAACAGTGAAAAAGAACAAATTACTACACTCAAAGACAGGGATGAATCTCAGAAAATCATTATATTATGTGAAAGAAGCCAGACACATCAAAGTACATAGAGTGGTTCCATTTACACATTTCTAGAATAGATAAACCTAATCTATAGTGACATAAAGGGGATCAGAAGTTGCCTTAGGGCCAGGGGTGGGGTGGGCAAATTGATTGCAAAGGAGCCTAAGAGAACTTTTTGAGATGTTTTAAACGTTCTGTGTCTTCATTGTGGTGGTGGTTACAAGGGTATATAATTTAGTTAAAACTCATCAAGTTATACACTTAAAATTTGAGTTTTTATTGTATATAAATTATACCCTAGTAAGTTTATTTTAAAAGAAAATAATGCTGTTATATTGCAATTTAAAGGTAAAAGCAGTGTTTATGTGGTGAACAAATTAAATTGAGATCAGGAACATGGTTCATTTATTCATTCATTCATTCATTCACCAAATATGTTTAAACCAAACACCTGCTATATGTAAAAATTGTCCTAGGTTCTGAGAGTTAAAGGACACATGGCATAGTCTCTATTGTCCAGGAGCTCAGGCTCACAGAGAGGACAGGCATTTAAACCAGTAAGGCCCATGCAGGGGTAATGGCTGCTGCAATGGAGGTGTATGCACAGTACTGTGGGATTTCAAAGAAAGTAGTCACCACCTCTACTTGAGGACTTTAGAGAAAGCTTCACCAAAAAGGTGTTTTAGTTGGGCCTTGAAGGGTGAGTGTGACCTTCCCAGGAATCCCATGGGAAGAAGCATGCTGAAAGGGAATTCTGACAGTACATGGAAAGAAGCACATAGATGTGAAAAGGCTTGGGTGGGTTATAGATTTCATGCAAGTGATGTGTATGAGACATAGATGTGTTCCCAAGAGGAAGAGTTGTGTGTGTCATGTTGCATAGTCTGAACTTTTTCCCACCTTTCCTGAGACACATTACTCCCCTTCCTTAAATGCAAGATTTACATCTCTGGCAAAACTGTGCCGAATGGATTGGAGGGGAATATGTCTGAAAGAAGTCTAGGGTGTGTTTTAGTTTGTCAAAGGGCTGCTGATGCAAAGTACCAGAACTATGTTGGCTTTTATAAAGGGGGTTTATTTGGGGTAATCGTTTACAATTCCAAGGCCATGAAAAGTCCAAACTGAGGCCCCATCAGAGGGGCTTTCTCACCAAAGTGAGCTGCCACATGTTGACACAAGATGGTGGGCAATCTCTGCCTGGTTTCTGCCTTCCCCTCTGAGCTTCCTCTCTCAGGCTCAGTTGCTCTGCTTTCTTCTCATTTCAGCTGCAAGCTGGCACAAGGCTTGTCTCTTTCCAGGCTGCTTATATCAGTCTCAGCTGTTCTGCTCTCTTCCCAAGATCAGCTGTAAGCTATCAGGTATACAGCAGGCTGGTATCCTCTTAAGCTGCTCTGTGGGCCCAGCTTCTTGGGAGATTCGTGCTTAAGCAATCCTCTCTCTCACATTGCAGAATCAAAAATATGCCGGCTTCCTTTTTCCTCTGAGTGAGTCCATTTATGTCAGACTCAGCAAGGGGGCAGGGACTCAATATGAATCATGCCCCACTGATGTAATCCAGACAAATGGGTCTCACACCCAAAGGAATGGATTAGTTTAAAACATGTCTTTTTGGGGAAATGGATGTGGCTCAGGCAGTTGAGCACCTGCCTCTCACATGGAAGGTCCTGGGTTTGGTTCCCGGTGCCTCCTAAAAAAAAACAGACAACAAGTAAAAATCAACAAGAAGGCAACTAGCTAAAACAACAAGCAAATAAATGAGGGAGCCATGGTGGGGGGGCATATCTTTTTGGGATTCACAAAATTCTAACTGTCAAAGGAAAGGATTGGACTCGGTTGTTGGGAAAGAATTTAGCAAGAACAGCGAACAGCTTACTTTATCATAGCCAATGATGCTCCACAAGGCCTAGTCAATTGCTCTCCTCTCCAGCCTCATTCCCTTCCACTTTCTCACTCACCATCCTCTAGCCACACTGGTCTTCTCGCTTTTCCTTGGATATTCCAGGCTCATTCCTGCTTTGGGATTTTGAATTAATTTTTGCCTCTGTCTTGCCTTCTGGTTCCCCCTTATTACCCTTATCAGTATTCAAATGTCACCTCTCATAGAAGGTTTTTCCCTGACCTCCTTATATAATGCTTCCTGCTTCCCCATTCACTCTTTATTATTTCCCTACTGAATTTTCCTCCCAACAAGAACTGTGAAAAATCTGAGATTTTCCTCCATTGTAAGCTCACAAGCTTTTCCTCACTTGCAAGCTCACAACCTCCACAATTCACAGATGCTGGCAGAAATATATGGAGGTTTAACAGCACACCCCTAAAGGATCAGTGAGTCAGTGGGTCAAGGAAGAAATAGCAAGAGAAATCAGTATCTTGAGATGAATGAAAACAAGAACACAACATATCAAAACTTATGGGATGCAGTGAAAGCAATGCTGAGAGGGAAATTTTACAGACCTTAATACCAACTGCCTTCTTACAAATACCATTTCCATTTCACAAGCTAGGCCTTGTTGGGCCTTTCCTGTTTTGTTAGCGGTTGAGCCCAAGTTGGCGCACTCCACAAAGAAAATATCAGGCTAGGGAGTCACAAGGTCTCCAAAAACCTGGTACTCAGTGTGCACAAGAGCCAAATAGCAAGCTATTATCTGCCAAGTTATAGAGACAAGAAGTCCAAAACCCTGAGAGATATCTTTAGGAAAGGCTGCCTCCATTTGTCAAAGGTTCCAATCAACAAAATCCTTCGCCATAGAGATTTGTAGCTTGAAAGGATGATCATGGCCTGTTTTTGTTTGTTTGTTTGATCCCCACTCAATGGATGCTGATTTGCAAGTTAGTCAATATAAAGGACCAAGTGAAATGCTCAAGTGAAGTGGAATAAGGTGCTGGATCTCCTTTTTGGTACGGGGGGGGCAGGGAGGTGGATGCTAAAAGACAGCGTTTGTTTTCCTTCCTTGACTGATGGAGAAACTGAATATTGTGAAACCACTCCCATAGTCCTAAACCTGACTTGGTGAGCAGGTCCCTGAATTCTGTCAGGGTTTATAAGGTACCTCTGCTGGCAGATGTGTGATAAATATCACAGTCAGGACCATTGAGACTCAGGCTTCTGACTTGCCAACCAACAGGACATCAAAACTTTGAACATCAGAACATAGGTATTCATGGCAAACCCTGGCTCACCCACTGATGACAAATGACAGGGTAGTTTGTTCCACTAGTCCGTCCTTACATGTAGCTCTTCCTGATCAGGAGAATCCCCTCTGGCACTTCTGGGACAGGGAAGTACAAGCATTTAATGCGTCATTCCATAAGCAGAAGCAACAAAAATACCACATTGAATTGGCCAAAATGGCCATATCCACAAGATCATGTTGGCTTCCTTTCTCCAATCTTAACCCTACAAAACCCCATCAACTGGGACTTCACAGAATGGTAACTTGTATGCCTGTATCCAACAGAACTTAATGTCTGAGCTCTTTCTTCCTCAGAGTTTCACAAAATACCCAGATGGGTGTGTGTGGCCTTCAGTCCCCCTTAGGAACAGAGAGGACTGGGTCCAGTCCCAATAATATCTCTCTCTAAAGTAGCTGAGGTCACAGTGAAGGAAGAAGAAAGGATCCAAGGGTGAAGACAGAAAGGGTGACTGCACCCATGAAAAAGGTTTTGCATTTATTTTTGGTTTCAAGTGACCACACATGTGGCCTAACCAAATTAATTTCCAGTGGCTCCAGACAGTCTGAAGTTTTATATTCTCATTGATGACACTTTATTTTAGCTTGAGAACTCAGTGACTCACAGCTGTATCCAGGTATATAACAGGTAAGACAGTAGGGACCATTATTTGCCCCACCACCCCAAAGCACATACCTTGCTCACCAATTGGATAAAAGCATTACCTACTGGATCCCAGGAATTCCTTTAATATTTTTGAAACTAGCCCATGTGGTCCTCATCTTTTTTTTATAGAAAGCTAAGTCTCTGTCAGCATATTATACATTAGCCAAAATTGCCAAGAACCGTGAAGGGTCTGAGATTTTACCCTCCTTACAAACCAACACCAGACTCACGGACGCTGTCAGAAGACATGAGACTCCTGAGTCAGAAACAAAGGACCTTATTACTCACAGCACAGCAAGTAGTATGAGTTTCATATTTGTGTGCTTCCTCTTGCCCTTTAATCCAATAGAAGCAATGTGAGGGCAGGGCCAGTTGGATGGTATACACATAGTGGGTGGAGTCATAGCTGAGGAACCCTAAGCTTAGGGAACCCATATCTTTTATACTGTACAATAAGCAAACCTACTTACCCTCTGCTCCAGAGAGACACACTGTCTCTTCCAAGGCTTTCTACTATATGAACAACCTTGAAAATATAATCTGGAATAAAAGAAAATTAGTTCCTCTTCTCACAAGACATGCAGAAATGCAAGAGCCCCATGGAGAATTGTCTCTGAACACCCAGTGCTTTTCTCTACTTGATATGCTCTCTTTGTTTACTACTTTATTGTCTTTTGCCTCCACCAGAACATAAGTTCCATGAGAGCAGAGACCTATGTCTTAATCTCTGCTCTACCTCTACCATCAAAAATAGTACTTGACATATAACAAATGCTCAGTAATCCTTGTTGAACAAATAAATCTCTCAAAATCTTACCTATCCTTCAAGACCCAGCTTAGATGATCTGTTTTCAGAGAGCTATACTAGATTCCTAGAATTGAGATTTATTCTTCAAATGTCTGTGCTTTCGTAAGACCTTCTTATACTTTTACCATAGCACTTATAGTTGGACCTCTTGTGATCTTTTTATTCATGTTTGCCTGACTAGGTTGCAAAATCTTTGAAGTCAGGATCAGTGTCTTATTTACAGGGTTGGGACTAGGATGATGCAAGTGAAACACTTTGGGCACAAAATTTAAGGAAGCACTCACTCTCAGGTTCACACAAGAGTGCGCTAAGTGCCTTTCTTGCCACTTCCTAGTTCCTGCCTTGCTTATTCATCATTGTATCCTCAGAACCCACCTAAGTGACTAATATTTTATAGAATGTTCATCGATGTTTTTTCTATTAAAATGAATAGAACTTAAAGGATCACTAACATGTGGGGAGCCAAGTACTCATGTGAGTGCCCGCACGGCAAGCCAAGTGCCCACGCTAATGCCCATGTAGTGAGCCAGTGCCCGCGCAGTGAGCCAGTGCTTGCACAAGTAACTCACACAGCAACATGATAACACAACAAAAAAGAGAAACAAAGGGGATAGTCAAGGTGAAGCACAGCAGAAACTAGGAACTGAGATGGCCACAAGTGACCGGGAACCTCTCTTTATATTAGAGGTCCCCAGGATTAAATCCCAGTGGATCCTAGAGGAGAAAAACAAGAAAAGAAGAAAAAAAGAAATAGATACTGAAGATTACACAGTGAATGGACACAGACAGCAAAAACATCAGGGTGGGGAAAGGGGGAGGGGTAGAGGAAAAAAAATAAAAGATCACAAAGAGAAAGTGTTCAAGACCCATCTGCTTGGTACCTATACTTGACTTATGCCCTTGTCCCCTTCAGAGTCCTGGCTCTAGGAGCCTCTGTGCTGCAGGAGGCTGACCTGTATGGATGGCATCAAAAGGAACTCTTGCCTCTGGCTTCTAGGTGGGTTTGGTCAGTGGGGATCCCCAGTAGGAGTTGGAATGGCAGCAGGAGAATGAGCTGGGGTATTTATCCCCACCCCCACACCCTCCATTCTTTCCCTGAAAGTTTACCTTGCCTAAGCTATATCTCCCAACAAAAGTCACAGCTCCTGTCAGTTGATTCTCTCTTACAGTTACAGCCTCTCTCTTCAGGTTCCGATAATTGTCTCCTTCTTGTTGCTCCTTCATGCTTAAAATCCCCCCACTGTGGCTAGCTCTGGAATGCATTCCCAAATGTTTTTGTTTCCCTCAACCTTGAAGGCATCTTTTAAAATAGCTCATTTATTAAAACTCTTTCTATTTACCTCATTTGAGTGTGCCATTTGTTTCTGACTGGGACCTTGAAAAAATAAAAAAATATCAGACCTCAGTAGATAGTTTATAATAGATGAGGGCAAAAGATATAAAATATACCACTTATATTTTTAATATAAAATATGCCATTTTAAAAGAAAACTTGACAGAAACTATATGGTATTTTATTGATTTCAGCCAAATGGATTTAATTTCAGTGGATCATGATACCTAAAATTGATGAAGTAATGAAATCAGGTTAAAGGGGAACTTGTTTGAAGACAGGAAAGACTGATGATGTAATGTGGATGATGGATGCTAGAGGGTGGGCTATTTTTATAATTCACCTTTATGTTATTAGTAAGTATAGCAAATCTTTTTTTTTTTTTTGTCTTTATTTAGTATAGCAAATCTTATATCACAATGAAAATTCTCAGTTATAAGATTACATAGGGCTTTAGATAACTGAAAGAATTATTAGGGCATTAAGGCTTAAAAGAGTCAAGAATCTAATGGGTGCCCAGGAAAAACAATTTTAATGATCAGCAATATAAACATAAGCAGTCTTAATATAAAATGACATGAATGGTTCCGGCGAGTAAAAAGGAAAGCTTTAATTGAATAGAAAAGGGTTAAAGTTGATATATTGTTCCATCTAGTAAACTCAATTACAGAAAAGCAGAAGAGCAAATTGATTAATAGGTGGTTTTAATAACAGTTTTATGCCTTGGCCACTACAAATAGAGTGAGGAATGATGAAAATCCTACTAACTAAATTCATAGCATACTAATAAACCTAGAGAATCTTGGATAATAACAGTGGTTTTATTTTTATGTGATACTGACATGTTACATTAAATTCCCTTTCTTCTAATAGAACCGTGGTAAAGGAGAGGGTGATGGCTTTGGATAAAGGGAGAAGAGCAATTCCTTAACCCTTTTTCTCCTGGAAGTAATTATGGGTGGAAAGAATGTGATCACCTATTACATTTTAAGCTTGTTTAGAAGATCAAGAGCAGAAAGGAGTAATTATGCTGATAATTGAATCTTTGAGTCTTTCTCTTTATGCATAGGATCCAAATAATTGATGCAAGGATGAATTATCTAGATTATTATCTCATTTCTGGACTTTGCTTTAGTAATTGCAGATTAAAATTCAACCAACATTGATTGAACAGTCATTGCCAAGGTTTTCAATATGCTCTCAGGTTTCAATTAATCTTCCTAACACCCTGTAAAGAAGGAATCATTAATTGCCTCCTACAGATGAGGAAACAAGTTCAGAGAGGTTCCTAACTGGCCATGGAGCTTGGATGTGAACCCACATCTTCTGACTTGACACCTGGCAGTTTCCTCTAAACCATGCTGATAAATAAACCAGAAATGAAATGGCAATAAGGGAGTCAGAGCCACAAACTCAGGGAAAATACCAGTAACCAAGGAAAGAGCTTGCTCCTCTGCGGCTCTCACTGAAAGACCTTGAGTGTTGCTGAGGACATGGTCAACCACACTCAGCAGCGTGGAAGGAAGCTTATAGCAAGACTGCTTTGCCTTTTTTCACCTGTCACTTTCTCTGAAACTATTTACCTTCCCTATCTGATTTTTGAGAAATAGAGAAAATAGATGCCATTAAATGGTCAGTTAAAAAGTGACTCATCATTTCTTTATCTAAGGAATATAGAGCGGCTTTCCTGAAGAATGCTTTCCCTTTGCCAATGTTACAGATAAACATTGTACTTTACATATAGAAAATCAAAGCTCTGAAAGGGAACAAGCAACAATTTGAAATTCCAATGCCTGAGAAAAATGTCTCCAAAGAGATAATTCCTCAGATGCTTACTGTTTCCTATTCAGGAGAATGAATGCAATTGAAAACACACAAGAAAACTCAAAGAAGCAGGAGGTGGAGAGAGCCAGAACAGAATAGCTGTTGTAAGAGCAGATGGTTCTCAGTTGGTAAGAATACCAATCACATTCCATTGGTATGTGACTTGGTAGAACCAAAATAAATGACATATTGATCCACATAGAACACTGCCTCAAGTGAAAGCTGACCAGAGAAATGATGAACTGTAGACAGCATTGAAAGAAATAAAATTTTCATTTTCCTCTTGGTTTGACTGTATACCTCACACCTCCAACCCTTCACTTCAGACAAAGAAATGAACTTCTTTCTAGACCCTCAGTCAGCGAAACACCCAAAATATGATTCAGTAAGTGCCTGGCAGAAACCGACCTGTGTGGAAGCCGAAGAACCCCCAGCAAGATTCATAATGTTTTCCCCCATTTCTTAGCCCACTTTCTCCTTTTCTTTCTAGCTCCATAAATTGTGATGGCCTTTATCAGAAATAGTGTTGAGTAAAACACATGCTTTCACATACTAGAACAAGATCCTTATAGAGAAGGATCAACTATTCTCTCAGGATAAACATATTCGAAGTAAGACAGTTCCTATGCTTCTTATTCATTCATTCAATGATGTTGAATGCCTCTTCTATTTCCAGACATGGTGCTGGGTTCAGAAGGAATGACATGATCTGAAGCTTTCAATGTAGATTGGAAGATAAAACTCAGACTACACTGTAGTTAGGGCACCTCACAGATAGCAATGTTGAAATAGGATAGCACAAAAGATAGAAGTTCTAAAACTTCATTATTTAATATATGTTGCTTCATGATTTGGGGGTGTTGGTTCTTGAAACTAAATGTGCTGCAAATCCCAATTGGGCTCTGGCCATAGAATGTTGCCTGCCATGCCCTGCCTCTGCTTATAATTCTGAGATTACTTTGGACAAACTGAAAGCCGTCGCTGTCTCGTGTGGTGGCTCTGATAAACAATGCTCCTTGACAGTAAAGAAATTACCTCTTTACCTGACCACTTTCCAACAGAGCAAACCCTTGGCTTATTGTCACAGCCTCCTACTAAATCCCTTTAAATGTAGTAAGCACTCTTTTTGTTTTAAGCTGTTTTTTGAGGGAAGCTTGAATCAAGCAAAAATGTATATGTGTATTTAACATTAATTGTACTCTAATTTGTATCATTTCTTCTGACAGATGAAGTACTATAGAAGATAGACAAGCATGAGGTCAATTTTCCCTTTGAAACTTTTAAGAGTCCTGAAAATGGAGACTCCTGAGCACAGAGAAGAAAGATTTCCCTTCTTCCCTCAAATAATTTCTCTTTCTGTTAAGTTTTCAAGGTGGGAATACAGTCCCTGGCTACCAGGAAAAGAGCAGTATTCTCCCACTTCCATGGAGTTGCTAATGCTTCCCTGGAGGGGGGAATTATGGGGGGTGGGAGTGGTGGGAAACAGAAGAGGAGAGTCTCTCACTGCGGTTTAGCCTTCATCCAACTTTTCCTCTCTAAAACATCATCCTGCTGCCGGGATGGCAGGCATGGCAAACAGGGGTATTCCCTTGACTCTTCACCACCCTTTCATTCTCTTTGCATAAAATCACAAAAGGTCACCAAGCGCAGAATCCATCACAGTGTTTTGACAGAAAACCCTTATCCCTGCTGACGAAAGACTGGGTCATTAAATGCTTTCAACACAGAGGAGGAGGAACCAGATTCTATATGAACCAAATTACCTCTCTCGGCCTTGAGGGACACTAATGTTGAAATGGATCTCATAGAGGCTGTTGCAGAAGCTTCTTGCCAGGACATCTTGAAGAAGATAGATAGTAATGACGTGTCCAGTACTAGCTGAAAGGGAAGAGAAGAGCTTGGGGTCAAACAACACAGCTCCCCAAATTTTCTCCCAGCTTTAGGCTTCTATTAAACTTGTGTTCGTTGTTGGTCTCCAAGTGGTTGTTTTTGTTGTTGTTTTTAAATATTAAATATGAAGTGAAACAAATCACTGATCACTTATACTTAGATCACCTTTGGGTATATCAATTGCTGATGAGAAATAAAATTAATGGAAACTGTCTACCGAAGAGAAATTGCTACCTACTTTTCTTCCCCTGTAGGTTTCCATAACCAAAGGAATCAGTTACCAGAAAGCTTGCTGGAGAAAATAAAGTTACAGGACAAAAACAAGAAGAAATGGTCTTGAAGTCAATGACCCCACATTATCTTCTTCTTAGCAACCGCTGCAACACTCAAGGTTTCTATCGACTTAAGTGAAAAAGTGAATTGGGCCCCTTGCTCCCATTGATTAATCACACTGAGAGACAAATCAGCCAAGAAACCAATTGAATTAAAAAGCTTCTTTATTTGCTGAACAAGATAAATAAAACCTAGGAATAATCCTTTAGCATAGACAGTTATGACTCAGTTGTGAATGCTCAGCACAAAATGATCCTGAGACTATGGAGAGAAATGGCAGCTATCATTATTATTGTTAACATTATTAGTTGCTATTATTACCACATTTTATAAAAGGCTCTTGAAAATAAATAGATATGTCACAGTAAAACTTATCTCAAGAACTTAAAATACAGTTAGGGAAAAAGGAAAATTCAGGCTTCCATGATTGTGCTTTTATTAAATTAATGTTTAATATGTTCTGCTAAGTGTTTTGTTTTGTTTTTTTTGCCCGTAACTGTTAACACAAAGGCAAAAAGGATTTTTACATTTTCAGAAAAGGTAAAGGAGATAAAGAAATCAGGATGCTGCAGCAAACCAAAAGACCATTTTAGTTGATAATTATCTATCACACAATACAGTAACTTTCAATTAATTTGGTCACAGTTTAATTAAAACCTCAGTTTTATTTGATCAGATCTCCAGGAAGCTAGTAATTTGCATTTGCCTTTTGCTTAAACTGTGGATCTTGTTCTCCAGTTGTTATTAGCAGGTAATTCAATAATGATTGCCTGTGATGAGGCCCCAATATCAGTCACAATATTTATCACCTCACTGTATAATGACCTCTGCTCAAATCTCCTTAAATTTCTCTGAGTTGTTTTATTCATGAGTTGTATTATTCATGTTTTTTCCAGGAGGCCAAATACAGTTATCAGTAGCAAAGGTCAGCACCTGTCTTTAGATAGTCTCATAAGTTAGTGACACTGTAAGGACTTATTGCTTTGTGTTACACATTAGACTGAATGTACAGAAAAGGTAAACAAATCAACCAACAGACAAAAAGCAAGGCATTGTCCTTTCCCTGAAGAAGTCTGTGATCTGGTTTCAGAATACATGTTCATATCTTAGTCCCTCGCATATGGTCTCCTAGCCTGCCTTGCTACCTCTAATTCCTACTCCCTGTTGCAGATTTTTCTGACTCCCCTGCTTCTTATCAATTTTCTAAGACCACTTTGACCCTTTCAGTTCCCCCAGGAAGCTGAGTGCAAATTCCTCAACCCTCAGAAGCCACACAGTTGAGCCCCAATTACATAAATCTCTTCTCCAGCCTAATGGATTTTCCTCCCTCTCAACACTGTGATGATGCTGGCTTTGGCCATTGTCCCCACCTGAGCCCTAGCCCCTGCCTCCAATGTTTAGCCATGCTGTACCTATACTTCAAGTTCAACCTCTCCTCCACAAAGCTTGCCAGAACACCTTAGTATTTGGCTCTCTCTCCTTTTCTCACCCATGGCACTTTCTGTTGGCAAATATTTCATGGAGCAATGAATTTTTCAAATTAGATCAGTGACTTCTGGAGTGGAGGCCAGGATTTACAGTTCCTTGGTATCCCCAGGTCCTGTCTCCCCACTATTTTCCCTAACCTAGTAGTTCTCAATAAGTGTTGGTAGGTCAGACTGACAATGATAAAATTGGGAAAGAATTGATAACGTGTAATAATGCATTAAAACATCTCTGGAATGTTGATATATACAACCATCTGGTTTTAAATTTACTGTCTTGCCTCTCCCAATTGAACCATATTTTATCTGAGGATCTAGAGCCTTCTACTTTTTTGCTTTATTACTTGTTTTAGGCTTGGCACAACCCTTTGTACATAGTTGCTAGTTCATTGTTTCATCTTCATTAATTTGATGTAGCTGACACAAATATCTGCAAATCCAAATATCTATGCCATTGATAAAGATTATAAATTATTTACTATTCTTCAACAATGTTAGTAGACTGTACTTGTATTGACACTTCACTTCTCAGTCTAATGGGTTATTTAATTAACAGTTACTTAGCATATCCATAAGCATAAATATCTGCAAATCCAAATATCTATGCCATTGATAAAGATTATGAATTATTTACTATTCTTCAACAATGTTAGTAGACTGTACTTGTATTGACACTTCACTTCTCAGTCTAATGGATTATTTAATTAACAGTTACTTAGCATATCCATAAGTATATCAAAATTGTATTTTCTGAAGTTGCCAAAAATAAATTGCACATGTATTCACTCTATGATTCTTTTTTTTTAAAGATTTATTTATTTATTTTTAAATTTCTCTCCCCTCCCCCCTCCCAATTGTCCACTCTCTGTGTCCATTCACTGTGTGTTCTTCTGTGACTGCTTCTATCCTTATCAGCGGCACCAGGAATCTGTGTTTCTTTTTGTTGTGTCATCTTGTTGTGTCAGCTCTCCGTGTGTGCGGCGCCATTCTTGAGCAGGCCGCAATTTCTTTCGCACTGGGCGGCTCTCCTTACGGGGTGCACTCCTTGTTTACACATGTCTTTGATGATTTAGAAGACCCTTATTAAAACAATAAATTAAATATGCAAACATTAAGTTTATAAACTGTTTGTAAAAACAAAGTATATTATATGAATTTCATGGTGTTTTAAGTCTTTTCTGAAGTAAATCAAGATACAAAGTAATCAGTGATAATATAGGACTTTGACTTGCATAGATGAAATATACACAAATGAATGAAGATGAATTTGGGCTAATGCTAGTTGTGTTTCCAGCAATTTCCGAGATTTAGTTTCAGGTCATTTATTTGTTTCTTAGGGTTATGGTGGTTGCTACTTCTGGCACAATCAGTGGAAACAGCTCTGGTTGATAGGTCCCTCTTAGCTGTCATAAAGGTATATGTTGGAATCATTTTGGCTTCTATTTCCTACAAACAGTCCATTTTCTGTTGATGTAGATATGAGTCTGCTAATTAAAAAGAAAACCAAATAGCAACAGACAAAATTAATCAATGTTTGAGTCTTCCTAGTAAGCAAATGAACCAAGCCATCGCCTTGAATCTGGACAGGCTGAGCTTTGAATGGCCACTATGTGACACAATGAAAAATCGGATGTCATTGGCCCTGTTTCTTAGAAATCATATACCGAAAGACTCCACTTTATCTTGCCACAAACGAACAGATAAACAGGAACAAAAGTAGACCATGGAATCTTAAATGTAGACTCCAGTCAGGTATCTCACTTCCCCTGTTTCACTTAGGATCAGGTCATTTAATGAAATTATTGAATTATTAAAGAAGCACTTCTCACCAGCTCATCAGTCACTGTTTAGGGATTTATATTTCACAAACAAAATCAATAGTCTCGTGAGGATACTGCTGCTTCTATTGCAGAGCAGCACCATCTGTCAACACTGAAACTTGGGAAGATTTTTAGATGACATGCTATGGAAGCATCTTATATGTGGAGATCTAAAAAAAACACTTTCTAAGACTGCCTCTTAACTACACTGAATTGAATACATTTAATAATCTACAAAAACAGCATAGTTAATGAAATGTCACTGTAACATTCTGAGGCATCAAAGCCAGCATGGTTGCAGGGCTCTCTTACTATCTGGGTCAGCCGAAGACAGGAAATGTTCAGTGCAGAAAAACTGCAGGTTCTCATCTTCAAAGGGTAAAAGCCCCCACCCCCCTCACACACATGCGTATACACACATACACACACACCCCTACATGCAGAGTCAAGGCTATACAAGATACAAGAGTATGTAGTCACACCATGCAGCACCAGATGTTTTTCTTACTCCAAAGCTGAAACACATGAAGAGATGCGTCTTCCTCAGAGGAAGCAAAGAAAGTGCCTCTGGAGACAGAATTATTGCCAAGAAGTCATGTGCAAGGCATAAGTCAATTCTGATTGTAAAATACCTCGCAATGGTAAGAGATTTTCATCAAGGGCCACTTGACAAGTTGCTTAAATTTTATTTGTGGTTCAAGGTAATAGACCCACAGCAGATGTTTCAGGGCACTGGGTTATGAAGAGTTGAAATGGCTCATCCACATAAAGGTATTTTTTACTTTTTCAGCTCAAGAAGGTAGTACAAAAGAGTTCTAGGGCAAGTGCATTATATTCCCTCGAGAATTTGTAGAAACCACTCCAGCCATTAGAACATTTCATCTCCCAGCAGGTTTTAACAGATTTCCAAAATCACTTCTAAGAAAATACAAATGTACAGGGTGAGCCATGTCTGTCCTTCTGAATTCAGTCATTATATTAGTGTCCTTAGGGGAAGAAAGACATAATGTCCTCAAACCATTCACACCTGTTCAGTGCATTGTACCAAGGCTTGCTGGCTGTGGTGAATTCATTTTTTAATGGAAATCTGTAGTATGCCAGACACTTCCTTAGGTCTCATAATATAGTATAATACAGTGGTAAGCAAAGCAAACAAGGCCCATGCCTTCATGGAGGCTCATTCTGGTTGGAGAAATGGGCAATAAGCATGTTAATAAATAAATAAGATGATATCTGATGCTGATAAATACTATGAATATAATAAAGCAGATTAATGAAACAATTCAATAGCCTCTAAATTAAAAATAAAACCTAGAAAAGGCAATAAAGTCCCTTGAAAGAAAAGTCCATATCCTGTTCATCTAAGACCCATGGAATCCAGTGCTTTCTTTTTAAATTTTTATTAGAGAAATTTTGAGTTTACAAAACAATCATGCATAAAACAAGGGATTTCCATATACAACCCTATCACCAATACCTCACATTGTTATGGAAACTTTGTTACAATTGATGAATATTATTAAAATAGCACTATTAACTCTCACCCATAGTTTACATTAGGTATATTTTTTTCACATACACAACCCTATTATTACCAACTTGTATTAGTGTCACGCATTTGTTATAATTCATGAATTAACATGTCAGCTTTAGTTAATTATCTACAATAGAGTTCACAGTGTTATACTTTCCTATGTTTTATCTTTTAATTTTTATTCTAGTACATATATGACCTAAAGTTTCCCCTTTTAACCACATTAACCTATATAATTCGGTGCTATTAATTACACTCACAATAATGTAATACCATTACCACCATCCATTTCCAAACCTCTACAATCAACCCAAATAGAAATTCTGTGCAAATTAAGCATCAACTCCCCATTCTCTACCCCCAGATCTATCTCCTGATAACCTATATTTTAGATTCCATTTGTTTGTTTATTATTATTAGTTCATATCAGTGAGATAATACAGTATTTGGCCTTTTGTGTCTGGTTTATTTCACTCAGCATAATATCCTTAAGGTTCACCCGTGTTGTTTCATGCATCAGACAATGTTCCATTGTACGTAAATACAACATTTTGTTTATACATTCATCAGTTGATAGACATTCAGGTTGCTTCCATATTTTGGCAATGTGAATAATGCCCTTATGAATATCTGTGTGCAGATGTCTGTTCGAGTCTTTCAATTCATCTGGTATATACCTAGCAGTCAAATTGCCAGGTCATATGATAATTCCATACTTAGATTTCTGAGGAACTGCCAAACTGTCTCCCACAGTGGCTGCACTATTTCACATTCCCACCGTCAATGAATGATTATTCCTGTTTCTCCACATCTACTCCAACACATGTAGTACCGTTTTTCAATAGTAGCTATTCTACTGGTTTTGAAATGATATCTCACTGTGGTTTTGATTTGTGTTTCCCTAATAGCCAGTGATGTTGAGCATATTTTCATGAGCATTTAGCCATTCGTATATCCTCTTTGAAGAAATATCTATTCAAGTCTTGCCCATTTTTTAATTGGATTGTTTATCTTTTAATTATTGAATTATAGAATTTCTTTATATATTCTGGATATTTGTGGGAAACAAAGGCATGTTGTTTCCATAATAGCAAGTTACTTCCTTGGCCACTGGGTCTTGCTGTCCTCACTCTGATGGCCCATGTCATGAGGCTCTCTGGAAAAGATAGTAATTTCTTCCTCTTCTTCCTCAGACTGTAACGGATCTAAGGCTGCTGCAATAAAGCCCACACTGACAATAGTATAGTTCCTCCTTTTTGGTATGCTCTACGTAGCACCTTCATTACTGTTTCCACTGTTTAAGATTTAAAAGATTCTTTCCTTGTGGCTGAAACCAGTAACAGTGTTTTTGTACTAGAGCAAAAAGTTCAAATAAATCAGCAGTTTTTACTGAGACTCCGACGGTATTTAAAAGAGTTTTTAGTACCTGTAAATATTCTTTCAGACGTCCTGGTTGATTACCCATACCCTGATGCTAGTGGAAAACAAAATTAATTAAGATTCTTACCACTGTATTGCCAGACTCGAGTCACCTTTCAATGGATGCCTCAACCTTTCAGGAAGGTTTTCAGTTTCCGCGTTCCCAATACTGCCATGGAAGAATCTCTGCTGCAGTCACTGCTTTGGGCCCCACGTTGGACACCAGATGTTGGAGTTGTGGACCCGAAGGGTATAGGGAATGAAAGACAAAGAGAGATTGGGATCAGGGGATCTGAAAGCATTGAAGCCTCAAGCTCATCAGACAAATTTATTGGTCTCAGGGGCTTCTTTATATACCCCAACCAATTGTGAGAAGCAGGAACTATTCTAGATAACTATTACCACTATCTCGTTCTTAATAACACAGTGGATTAGATAATAACCAAAGCTCACAATGTTCTATTATGTTATTGAAACAAATGTACTTAAAAATCTTGTTGCCCAACTTGTTCCGTACTATCAAGTCCTGGTTCCGCCAGAATGTTACATCTCCCGGAGAGATTTATGACCTGCACATATATCTCTAGGGACAGTAAGACCCAGTGGCCAAGGAAGTAACTTGCTATTATGGAAACAACATGCCTTTGTTTCCCACAGATATTAAACTTATCAGATATGGGGTTTCCAGATATTGTCTCCCATTGAATAGGCTGTCTTTTCAAAAGTCCTTTGATGCACAAAAGTTTTTAAATTTGAGGAGGTCCCATTTATGTATTTTTTCTTTTGTTGCTTCTGCTCCAGGTATAAAGTCCAAGAAACCATTGCCCAAACAAGATCCCTAAGATGCTTCCCTACATTTTCTTCTAGGAGATTTATAGTCCTGGTTCTTCTATTTAGGTCTTTGATTGAATTTTTGTATATGGTGTGAGTCCTCTTTCATTTTTTTTGAATATGGATATCTAGTTCTCCCAGCACCACTTGTTGAAGAGACTATTATTTCCAAATTGAGTGACTTGACAGCCTTGCCAAAAATCAGTTGGCCATAGATGTGAGGCTCTATTTCTGAACTCTCAGTTTGATTCTGTTGGTCAATATGTCTATCCTTGTGCCAGTAACATGCTGTTTTGACCACAGTAGCTTTGTAATATGGAATGAGTCCTCCAACTTCGTTCTTCTTTTTCAAGATGTTTTAGGCTATTTAGAGTCCCTTACCCTTCCAAATAAATTTGATAATTGATTTTTCCATTTCTGCAGAGAAGGCAGTCAGAATTTTTATTGGGATTGCATTGAACCAGTAAATCATTTTAGGTGGAATTTACATCTTAACGTTATCTAGTCTTCCAATCTATGAGCATATAATGTCCTTCCATTTATTTAGATCTTCTTTGATTTCTTTTAACAATGTTTTGTAGTTTTCTGTGTATAGGTACTTCATGTCCTTTTAATTTAATCCTAGATATTTGATTCTTTTAATTACTACTGTAAATGGAAATTTTTCATTGAATTCCTCCTCAAAATGCTCATTACTTGTTTATAGAAACACTATTGATTTTTTCACCACTTTGCTGAATTCATTTATTAGCTCTAGGAGCAGTATTATAGTTTTTCAGAATTTTCTATATATGGGATCATGTCATCTGCAAATAGTGAAAGTTTTACTTCTTCCTTTCCAATTTGGATGTATTTTATTTCTTTTTCTTGCCTAATTGCTCTGGCTAGAACTTCCAGTACAATGTTGAATAAGAGTGGTAAGAATTGCCATCCTTGTCTTGTTCCTGATTTTAGAGGGAAAGTTTTCAGTCTTTCACCATTGAGTATGATGTTAGCTATGGGATTTTCACATGCATCCTTTTTTATGTGGTTGAAGTTTCCTTCTATTTTTATTTTCCTAAGTGTTTCTTATCAAGAAAGGATACTGGATTTTGTCAAATGCCTTTTCTGTGTCAATTGATATGATCACATGTTTTTTACCTTCATTCTGTTAATGTGGTGCATTACATTAATTGATTTTCTTATGTTGAACCAACCCTGCATCCCTGGGATAAAACCTACTTGATCATGGTATAAAATTCTTTTAATGTGCTGTTGGATTAGCTTTGCAAGTATTTTATTGTGGATTTTTGCATTTATATTCATAAGAGAAACTGATCTGTAAGTTTCTTTTCTTATAGTATCTTTACTTAGCTTTTGTATTAGGGTTGTGTTGGCCTCATAAAATGAGTTAGATAGGATTCTCTCCTCTTCAATTTTTTGGAAGAGTTCGAGAATGAATGGTATTAATTCTCTTGAAATGTTTGGTAGAATTCACCATTAAAGCCTCTGGTCCTGGGCTTTTCTTTTTGGGAGATTTTTGATGACAGATTCAATCTCTTTACTTGTAATTGGTCTGTTGAAGTCTTCTGTTTCTTCTAGAGTCAGTGTAGGTTGTTCATATGTTTCTAGGAATTTGTTTATTTCATCTAGGTTGTCTAATTTGTTGCCATACAATTATTCAAAGTAAGCACCTATTATCCTTTTTACTTCTGTAGGGTTAGCAGTAATATCCCCCCTCTCATTTCTGATTTTATTTATTTGTGTCATCTCTCTTTTTTTCTTTGTCAGTCTAGCTAGGTGTTTATTAATTCTATTGGGTTTTTTTTCTCAATTTCATTTATTTCTGCTCTAAACTTTGTTATTTCTTTCCTTCTACTTGCTTAGGGATTAGTTTATACTGATCTTTCTCTATTTCATCCATGTGTGCAGACAGGTCTTCAATTTTAGCTTTTTCTTCCTTTTTAATGCAAGCATTTAGGGCTAAACATTTCCCTCTCAGCACTGCCCTCCCTGCATCCCTTAAGTTTTGATATGGTGTGTTCTTGTTTTCACTCCTACCAAGATATGGTATGAATTTACTTATTTCCCTTGCAATTTCTTCTTTGATCCACTGATTGTGGATCACAATTAAGATTGTGTTATTTAACTTCCTTATATTTGTGAATTTTCCAGTTCTCTGCCTGTTACTGATTTCCAACTTCTTCCCACTAAGTCAGAAAAGGTGCTTTGTATAATTTCAATCTTTTTAAATTCATTAAGAATTTATTTTGTGATCCATCATGTGATTTATCCTGGAGAATGATCCATGTGCACTCAAGAAGAATGTATAGCCTGATATTTTAGGGTGCAATGTTGTGTTGCATCTATTTCATTTATCATATTATTGTATTCTCTATTTCCTTATTAATCTCCTGTCTAGATGTTCTATCTGTTATTAGGAGTAGTATATTGAAGTCTCCAACTACTACTGTAAAGGTGTCCATTTCTCCCTTCAGTTTTATCAGTGCTTGCCTCATGTATTTTGGGGTGTTGTGGTTAAGTGCATAAATATCTGTGATTGTTATTTCTTCTTGGTAGATTGCCCCTTTTACTAATATATAGTGTCCTTCTTTGTCTCTTATAACAGCTTTTTTCTGAAAGTCTATTTTTCTGATATTAGTATAGCTACCCCAGCTCTGTGTTTTCTGTATTGGTTACTATTTGCATGGAATATCTTTTACCAATCTTTCACTTTTAACCTATTTGCATCTTTGGGTCTAAGTCGAGTCTCTTATAAACAACTTATAATTGGATCATCCTTTTTTACCCATTCTGTCTCTCTGTCTATTTTGATTGGGGAGTTTAATCCATTAACATTCAATGTTATTACTGTAAAGGCAGTTCATTTATCCTTTTGTTTTTATATGTCATATTTTTATTTCTCTTTTCCTTCATTGCAACCTCCTTTTCTGTAGAGTCAATATTTTATGATCTATCTGACTAACCCCTTTCTCATTTCTGTTTCTATAGATTATTTTTAAAGTATTTTCTTTGTGTTTACCCTGGAGTTTATATTACACAACTTATATCTATAACCTACTAACTTAAAAAGATACCAACTTAACTTCAATAGCATACACGTTCTCTGGTCTCATATCCTCCTGTGTCCCCTCTTTATGTTGTTTTTGTCCCACTTTACCACTTTATATTTTGCATGCCCATTATCAGGAAATAAGTCTTTTTCTTGTTCAATTATATTCTGACTCTTATAAGAATTTAAAAGTTATATATTGAGGATACAGTACTACTGGGTTTTGCATTTTCCCTTTTGGTTACCTTTACTGATAATCTTCATTTCTTTACACTACTTTAAGCCACTCCCTCCTGTCCTTTCCTTTTAACCTGCAGAAATCCCTTTAGTAATTCTTGCAGGACAAGTTGTTTGTTGACAAACTCTCTCAGTTTCTGTTTATCTGTCCTATCTTACAGGAGTTCAGTTCTCCCGTCCCTCCCCCCCCCCCTTTTTATCTGTTTTCTGCCTCCAGATTCTTCCACTTTAGGGTATCTTGCCACAGGGAGCCAGATGGGGTCAATCTAGAAAGACCGGTCAATCCAGAAAGGTCCATTTTGTGTTTAATTGGTCCAGTGAATAGAGACCAAATTGAGCATGTGCACCTCTTACCATCAGTTCCTCCACAGTCTCCCCCAGCCCCCCTGCCATGGGGTCTTTTATATGCAGCACTCCTAAACTGCTTGTGTTCTGCCCCACATCTCTATGGACTTGGATTCCTGTGCCTGGATATATGTGGGGTTCTAACGTGCTGCTGTGAATGTCTCTAGGGATCTGGGGTACTGTCTCTGAGCAACCCCCAGGCTATGCAGGAATGAGTGAGGAAGAAGGAAGTGGACCAGTAGGTTTAGGACAGAAATTTCCTACCTGATGTTTTTCTTTCTCTTTGATTCTGCATTTGTGGAGCTCTTCTCCAGTCTCTAATGTTTTCTTGGTACTTAGATATGTAACTATTTTTTAAGTAGTTGTTGAATTTATTCTAAGTGCATAAAAAATAAGACATCAATTGGAGCAGGAGCTTTGAAAGAAAGGATTAGAAATTCACCAACAAAGCTTAAAACCTTGGCAATCAAAATGTTAATACAAGTGGCAAGCAACACAGGGAAAGCACTTAGAGGTGCTTTCTGTCAAAGGATGAAGCTTCCATCCTTCAGATTGGGGCACTGAACAAAGGGCTCCTCATCCATCCAAATCTCATACACTCTGCACTCACTGAAAGGAATGAAGTGCCAGTTTTTGTCTTTGTTTTTTTAATTCAAAATTTATTATAGTGGCACACACAATTGCTTCACTATTATTGGACTTGAGGGAGATTCAGCATGAAAACTAGGTGTTGAAAGTCATTTGATGATGAACTTCCAGCCACATCTCCTGAAGGATCAACAGAGACACTAGGTGGAGAAAGAAGTCATCCTCCCATAGACAGCAGACCACTGAACCAGCATCCCCTTGGACTCACCAATCAATAGCACATTACAGGTTCAGGAAGAGAGGATGAGGTTCAAGGAGGAGGTGTTGGATCATTTATCTGTTTCTTTGAGTTGTTGGTATTAACCACTCCAGACATGTTTACTAGAGGAAATATGGTGGAGTTGGTCTTAGAGTTTTTAGCTGTAATACAATTCTGTGTTTGAATCACATTGGTATCTGCTGATTTATAATTTTTTAAAATTCATAACAAAGCTTATTTCAGAGAAATGTTAGATTATATCAAAAGTACAAAGGATTCCCATATAACCCCTCCACCCACACACACATTTTTCTCTATTGTTAACATCTTATAATAGTGAGGTACATTTGTTACAATTAATGAACCAAATTGAAGCATTGCTACTAATCAAGGTCTCTAGTTTATGGTTTCCACTGTACAGTTCCATAGGCAAATGTACAATGTCATGTATCCATCATTGCAGTATTACACAGAAAAATTACAATACCCTAAAAATTCCCTGTGTTCTACCTATTCACTCCTCCCCCTTCCCTTTGAACTTCTGATATAAACTATCTTTATATCAAGGTTACAAGTTCTTCTGTTAGTACAGGATGATAACTACAATAACAATAGACTACATTGGTCCATGGTTACCATCCTCCACTATGTTTGTTCATTCCTCAATCTTGATGAATTTGGGATGATGTCTGATCTGGCTGCTTTGGTTTGAGAGGGGGCTTAGATAGTATGGGGCAGATGGAAGGAACTGTTTTGCTTGCAATTTTGGATAATCTTTGTTTTTTGGTATGGAACTGGTCCATCATCATCATTTTGTTAGTTGTCTGGGCAAGGATAGGGGGTAGAGCACAGAAGGGGCATCAGGAGAGCTGGGTTTTTACCCTCATAGTGACCCAAATTTATCCTGAGGCCCTGGGCAAGTTGCTTAATTTCTCTGGACCTGGCTCTCCTTACCTGCAAAATGAAGGAGCTAAATAATCTTCCAGTTAAATAGCTTGACTCAGAAGAAGGTTAGACACAGCTTCTTGGATAGCCATTCTAGTAGGCACTTCTCAAGCTGCTCAATGCTGGGCTCTGCCTTCCTGGACATGGACTCCATTTCTATTTAGACTGTGGTTTTTTTTTTTATTTTACTTAATAAAATTAAAGGAAGGGGATAGGTACATCAGATGGGTGACAAAGTATGGCTACCCGAGCCCTTGGAATTGTGAATTCTAGCTTGACTCTGCCACTGCCTCAGGGCACATCATGGACCCTTTCTAAAACCCAGACAGCTTCTGAAAAAAGAACTATTGTTAGAAATAATTTGTAAAAATAGCAATATAAAAGAGTTTGCAAAATTAAGTGCTAAACTAAAACTTGGACAACATGCTGAGTATTCTTATTCCATCCAGTTAACTAATAAATAAAAAATTTTGCTATTAGTTATAGACCTTCAGGCCTAGGTACACATAATGGGAAGGTCCACATTACTATTTACATATTGCATATGTCATTATGAGTAAATGTGAGAAGACTAACAAAAATGTTTGGTGGAGCCCTCAATTATTTTACTCTATCTGGAAGATTGCCATGCAAAATATACTTTTAGAATGGACTTGAAAAGATATTTTAAATATGAAAAAATGTTAGTTATTACTCTAAATAAATTTACATTTTTAAATGGTTTTATTTAAAGTAGGTAATTTCAGAAATAACTGAAGGGAGAGATAGCAGTTTGTTTTGATACTTGTTTCTCTTTCCTCCAAGTTCTGTGTAAGACAACTTAAGGCAGGAGAATTGTAATACAAAGGTTGATACAGTTGTGTATGTGCACCCATGCCCATGCCCATGCAACACCCTCACGGCTAAGGGGAATAGCTGGTGCTATGGATTGAATGGTATCCCCCAAAAAATATGTTGAAGTCCTAACTCCCGGCACCATAGAATGTGACCTGCCCTGCAGGTGCAATTAGTTCAGATGAGATTATGCTAGAGTAGAGTTAGTCCTCAACCCAAACTGGCTGGCATCCTTTCAGGAAGAGGAGAACAGAGGACAGCCATGTGAAGATGGAGGCAGAGACTGGAGTTCTGCTGCCACAAGCCAGGGGACTCCAGGGGTTGCCCGTGACTGCCAGAAGCTAGGAAGAGGCCAGGAAGGATCCTCTGAAAGAACCTTGAGAGAGAGCACAGCCCTGCTGACACCTTGGTTCCAGACTTTATCTCCAGAACTGTAACAAAGTAAATTTCTGTTGTTTCAAGCAGCTGGGTTTGTAGTACCTTGTTACAGCAGCCCTAGTACACTAACAGCTGGAATCGGAGAGCTGAGATGCCCAAAAGAATTGTGATCATCCCTCTGGTGGTTTGTGGGTACGTTTTCTGTTTAACTTTTCATGATAAAAGCAAGCCACAGTTGTCTTTAGGGCAGCTTCCTTAAAGGAAGAGCTTCTGGCATAACAAAGGACTGAATAAACGAATTGTAAGGGTTTGTCACGTCTGTGTTTCTGTGGACTCCCTCCCCACCTGCCTAACACATCTTAAAAGACAAGCAGCAGTCTGTCCTCCCAGGACCAACAGATTTCCTTGATTGCCCTGTGTTCCTTTGCTGGATACAAAGATTTAGTCATGGTCAGATTCCCTCACCTCATTTCCATGGAGTTAAGTGAAAATGACAATCTGGCACTCTGTCTTGTCCCAGCGTCAGTAATAAATGGCAGCTCCTGAGAATGGTCTGAAGGGAAAAGGATTTTTTCCTAGAATCAGCCAACCCAGGCATTTCTTATTCCTCAGGTAGTCAATGAGGTATTGATGGTTGCAGTGATTTAAAAGGCCTCCAAACAAAGATCCTACTCCAGGCTTCCCCTCCCGAGTTTGCCCTTCAGAGAACTTTGTTGTCTACAGGCAAATTAACTCAGGGGCAACTCCAAAATCCATTATCTCAAAGTCTGGACCATGAGAGCACAGACCGGATGAAACAAAGATAGGGCACTCTTGCTTTTCCACTCTTCCCCTATAGAGAGCTGAAAAATAGCACCTCTTTGCACCTTGCAAAACTGTGACAAAAGAGAAGAAAACTCAAAGGGAATAGTAGAAGAGACAGAGAGAAAGAACAATTAAACGTCTCTGATTATCAACCTGAAATAACTCAGACAACGATGTATGTGCCAGGTATGCACTCAATGCTTTCTGAGGAAATCTTCATTCTTTTTATGGGTGTTAAACAAGGATCATTTTAACAGCTGTTACTCTGACTTGCTGGCATCTAAAAATATCCGGAAGCTGTGATGCAGACCAGGAATGAAGCTTCCATTTTTTTCCAAGTGTGTTTGCTTCTCTCTCTCTCTTTTTTCAAACATTTTAACTTTTTTCTTCCCCTCCCCCCTCCACTGCCCTGCTCTTTTTGCTGTGTCCATTCGCTGTGTGGTCTTCTGTATCTATTTCTCTTTTTCTCTTCTCTTCTCATCTTTCTCCTCTAGGATTCACTGGGATTCAATCCTGGGGACCACTGATGTGGAGAGAGGTTCCCTGTCAATTGCGCCACCTCAGTTCCTGGTCTCTGCTGCACCTTTCCTTGACTGTCCCCTTCACTCCTCTACCCTCCGTCTCTCTTTTGCTGCATCATCATCTTGCTGTGTGACTCACTTGTGCGGGCACTGGCTCACCATGCGGGTACTCATGTAGGCACTCAGCTCACTGGGAAGACATTCGGCTTGCCACGTGGGCACTGGCTCCCTGCACAGGCATACCTTCTTCTTTTTCACCAGGAGGCCCCAGGGATTGAACCCAGGTCCTCCCTTTTGGTAGGTGGAGGCCCTATCACTCGAGCCACATTCGCTTCCTGTGCTTCTCTTTTGATACTCGTAACTGCCAAATGATAATTTTATTCCTCCAGGAATTAAATGACACAAAGTAGAATCCATTTCTAATTCATTAAAATGAATCAAATGAATCAAAAATGTGAGTCAGAATGGCCAGGATTAGACAAAGTAACATACTTATATGCAATGTTTGGAAGGAGACGAATTATTTGCAAAAGTACTACCTCAGACAAATTTAGTGAGTTTTACTGGAAGGATGGAAGAGTGAGAAGGTCTCCAGAGAATTTTGGTCTCTCTTTAATTCAGATGGTCTCTAAAACAGCGTCCTGATCAAATCACACACTTTCATCAAAAAAAATTGTCAAAACCAAAGGCAGAATTCCTAAAAGTTAGGAAATTGAATGATTGTCTTTGCTATTGTTTTCATACAAAATAGGAGCATGAAAGAAATCTTTCACCCAGCAGCTGCATCTAATTTAATATGAGGTTCCCAAAAGAGGAGTGAACAGGATGTGATGAGGAGCAGTTAAACATGGAAGCTAATATTTTGTGAGGCATCTGGTACTGTTCTACCACCTAGAAATCTAAGAATCAAATTAGCAGATTCAATTCTGCCAAAGTTATCAAATTATTGTCAAAAGGATTTTGCAAAGCAGACTCCTTCTTTCCAACATCTGCTCTCCCATCCAGTGAAGGACCAAAGATGACCATCTTTTTTATCTATTTGATTTTAAATCTTACCAGTTGCTAGCCAGGCTGAATATTGCACTTTTTAATAATAAAAGGCTTCAGTTATTGGAATCAGTCAACAGTGAACACTCATAAATGAGTGCACCATTAGGTCCATATAGAGACTTAATATATAAAAGTGTGTCAGTCAGTATGTCAAGATTTTCAGTGAAACTCATTGGCAAAAAAAGCAGTATTTTTTTGGCTAGGAAAGGAAAACCAACAAGGGCTACTCTGCTGTTATTCTCAGAACCTTTTAATCAGCTCGAGAAGTATAATTTAATCCTAGGAAATTTGCAGAGCCACTGCCAAGGTCTGCTTTGACCATCTTTACTGCACCATTGGAATCAGATAGAAGAACGTTAGACAAAAATCTGTTAGGCAAAGAAGCTGAAATGAGAAGTTGCCAGGGACTTCACTTGCCAGTGACTTGCAAGAGTTAAAGAAAGGAATGAACGAGGATTTATTTGCCTGAGATTATGGACACTTTGTCATTTTCATATAGCAATTCCTATTCCCTCTAACCAAAATGCAAGCTGGAGTTCCAGTGTGCAGCAAATGTACTGGATCCAAAGACAATTGACTGGAACCTGACCAGTGAAGATGTGGCTTGTGTAGCTCAAATTTATGACGGTGCATCTGCTGTGAGTGGTGTCTTGAATGGAGGCCAGGAACTCTTCCGTCAGCCACATCCATATGCTATGCATGTGTTCGCTGCTACGCACATTTTTTAAATTTAGCTCTTGTGGGTACATGTTCTACACTTTTCCCCTGTACGTGATTTTTTTAAAGAAGCTTTATAAAATATACACAATCTTTTCAAACTCTTTGCTGACTCACTAAGGGTTCTTTTGAATGCTTTCCTGTCTACAGCTTCAAGTTAAGTAGTCAAAAGTATACAACGAAAGCTACCCTTTGCCTACTAAGAGTCAAACCAACTGCTTAGTCTAAAATAGCTATGTGATAACCTGTCAGAAAACATCTTTCTTCCCACCCAGCAGCAAACGATAGTGCTTTTTGATGGACTAGAAGTTGGTGAGAAAAGACAGGAAGAAAATCATCGACCAATTTGGGGCCAGTTTAGGTATTCGTCTTCCCATATCATGTTTTATTTTAAAGTTTAGTCGAAGGAACAACACAGATTTCAATACTACAGTTATCAGAATGACCGTATTGGAAACATCTCCTCTGAGCCCATGATTTAAGAGATAGAGACTCGGACATTCCTGGTTTAAAAATTGAAGCTACCATGTTACCTGCTAGATTAACGCCTGTTGTTCTTTTTCCAAGTGGCTGAGTAGTGAATTAAAGTCATCACTTGGGTCAGACGTCCCTGGAACAAGATTGGGAAATCAAATCGCCACCAGTCAGCTGCAGTTTTCTGGAGGCCTGGGCTTTCAGTCAGCTGAAATTTAGAGATTAAATTTTATCATCTTTGCACCTCAAAAAGCAATAAGGAATCATTATTGGGAATATTTATAAATACGTTCTTATTTAGCATTTAAATGCACACTTTCAAAATGTTCAGTTTGCACATCACTTGTTCCTGAAATCAAAGTTTTCTTTTTCTTCACAGATTAGATGGATACCTATGCTTTCATCTTACTGTCTATAAATTCTTGAGGGCTAGGACTATGCTTTCTTTCATTTTGATCTCTCCACTCGTCTCTTTTTATCTTACTTTACTCCCTCTGTAACTTCTTTCTGTATCCTATGCACACAGAAAGCATTCTGAATCAGCTGTGTTTCCCTCTTCTCTCATCTCCAGAATGAAGATTTGGGAAACAATACTGATAGTTTCAGAAGTAGTTTTCTTCTAATTTTAAAAATCATCTTTAAAATAAATCTAATAATAAAATGTGAAATACGGAATTTATATTTTTAATATATCTTTGCTCTGGGACATTCTTTAAAAGACAAACTCCATCAAACTTTTCAAAGAAATTAGAAGTGTTATTGGAAAATGTCACAACTACTTTTAGAATGGGTAACAGCAAAAATAATTGAATGACGGAAACATAATTGATTAATTCAGTTGACTCAGCCTGTAAAATAAGTCCGTTTGGAACATCATCATCTGGGACAAAACATCTAAATATTTCACTTTTGGTCAATTATGTTAGTACCACATAGCCAGTCTTAAACTAAAAGAGAAGAAAAATCACCCCTGAGAAATGCTTTGTAAGATATTCTTACAAAATTTCTTTCCCTGAGAAAGAGTAACCCTCTATGCAATTCAGCTGATACCTTTAGGGTTACTGTATTTGGTTAAATGATAAAGGGAAAGACATCAAGGGATTTTACTGAGGCTGGGAGTTCTGAGGACTCCCCCCTGAGACTGGATTTATCACAATACTTGCTTCATGAATCTTCTCTAACATGACTTTCTAAAAGCAACTATTTTTGAAGAAGCATTCCAGGTGGTATGAAACTTTACATGGCTGACTAAAAGTGAATTCCTGTAGGATCCAATGATTCCTCCCAAATTTTTGTCCTACCTTGTACATAAATCCATGGCAATCATGTTAGCAGGCCTGATCTTTCTTCTCTGATCTTGAAAACAGCATTAGTGTTGGGTATTTCCTTATGATGGAGGGTTAGAAACTGAGTTATGGTTCACTTGAAAATCTTGGCTAGAAGGAAGCCATTCAGTTTCTTTAAGCATCCTCATGCATTTGGTCTTCTCAGTCTAAAAATTTTCCCTCTTTCTCCTACCAAGTGAGGACCACTGTTATTATTTAGTGCTAGCTTTTCCCTGTGAGTTCTCCATCTCCAACCTCCTCCATCAGTCACTAAATCCTGCCTCTTCTCACTCCTAAATTTCTCTCATCCACCCTCTTATCTCCATGCCCACTGCCACTGGATTATTGCAGTACCACCACTCAGCACACTGTTCCTAGAAGGATATTTTAAACTTTTAATTATGAAATAATTTTAGACTTACAAAGAAGTTGAAAACGTGTATAGAGTCCCTGTGTACCATTCATCCAACTTTTCCTAATGCCAATTTCCTACTAACCATCATATATTTCTTGGAGGATTTTTTTAAACCAAAATCTGTTTGTATCATTTCTTAGCTTAGAATCATTCCAGGGTCCTCAACACCTTCAAGATAAATGCTAACCCTTGGTTGTGGCTACAATGTCCTCAGCGATCTCATCCAACCTCCTCTTCAGTTTCAGCTTCCACAGTTTTTCTTTCTCAGCCCTACATACTTTCTGTAGGAAACTGTACAATAGTTGTCTGATTTTGCTTTTAGTTTCCTGGGTCTTTGCATATGCTGTTTTTCTCCCTTTGGATGTCCTTCATGCTGTCCTCCATCTACACACACCAAGTCTTCATGTTTTTCACTTGACGAATACCGATTTGGCCATTAAGACTCAGCTCTGCCCTGTTCTCTGGCATTGCAGTATTTGTGCATTTGCTTAGCAGAGTATGACTTTCTTGTTATTTCTGCTTATCAGAGTCTCCCTTCCACCAGACTGTATACACCAATATCTAGGACACTAGCTAATACATGAGTTTTCCCTGTGTCTAGAGCAGGGGTGAACAAACTATGGCCCACAGGTCAAATTCCACACACACTTTGTAAATAGAGTTTTACTGGAACACAGTCATGCTCATTCATTTATGTATCATCTATGGCTGCTTTTGTACTACAGTGGCAGAAATGAATTGTGACAAAGATTATATGGCCCTGAAAGTGTAAAATATTTACTCATTAGCCCTTTTCAGAAAAAAATTTGCTGTCCCCTGGTCTAGTGGATAAATCAAGAAACAACTATGCATGTCTGACAGCCCTGGAGCAGTTAATGTCTGCTGCCAAGGTTTCCACTACAGACGCAAGAAAAAGAAGTCCTCGCACTGTCTGTCTGTCTGGTTGTGGCAGCCAAGACTGAATGGGAGAACACAGGAAATCCTAAAAACAGGGAAGGGGAAATGACCTTTGCAACCCAGAAATGAACTGAAAAACAGCAAATAGCCTTCTTACTCCACAAAAGGAGTCTGAGGTTTGGATTTATGAGACGTGCTGGATGGCGATGTTCCCTACGCTCATGCCTTCTGATAAAGCTTTAACAACTTTGAAAGGTTAAAAAAAAAAAAAAAAAAGAAACTGGATTAAAAGCAAGCCAGGGGTTCTTCCCTTTGGTCCTGGAATGATCCTGGACTTTGTGTGGAAAAAAAAGAACAAAACAACAACAGTATTTTATATTTGATTTTCAAAGGAGATGTGGGTTAGAAATCAATGAATTTGTTTAAAATAGACCTTTTTCAATGCATCAGTCATCATCTTCATATTTTAAAAGGTGGTAATTGGCAAAGATGTTTTAAAAAAATAATTTCCGAAGGTGGCAAGGATGCAAGAAAACAGTCACTTTCACACACTGCTACAGTGAGTGTAAATTAGTACAATATCTCTGGTGGGCAATTTGACAATATGTTTCGAAAGCATTAAAACCATGGATAATCTTTGTTCTAGAATTCCACTTCTAAGAATTTACCCTAAGGAATAATCAGAGATATGCACAAAGATTTATGTATTATCTTGCTCACTGGCACATCATTTATAATATGGGTAAATTATACCAGCTAAATATCAACTAAATAGCTGTCAAAAGAAAAATGGTTAAATCAATTATGTTATAGCCACGCCCTTGGAAATTAATGTAGCCATTACAAATCATGCATAGGAGAATACTTACTAATATATGGAAATGCACACAATTTATTATTAATTGGAAGAAGCAAGTTTTAAAACTATAAGTACAAAATGATGCCATTTTTATTTTTAAAATATATGTGCTTTATATACAGAAACAAGGAAACAAAAAGACCGAAAGGAAACATGCCAGAAAGCTAATCAGTACTGAAGCAGGCTAGTAAGGTAGGGAATCAATAGACAGATCTGGAACCTGGCAGAGAGTCCATGTGAACATCAGTAACCCCCAAGATGGCTGCTGGAAGACCCTCCCCAAGATTCAGCTATCCAGAACAAAGACTTCTTCTGGAAAAAAAGAAAAGCCCTAGATATTCCCCAAGGACTTTATCTTTGGGTCCTCACTGGGGGATTGATGGGTGGGTTAATCAAGCAAAACAACAAACAGGTAGACCCCCTTCCCTGCCATTAGCAAAGGGGTGGAATAATTAATACTTTATAAAGCAGACCAGGAGGCCTGAGAGCACACGTATTCAGCTCTTTTGCTCACCCTCAGCTCTCTTGCCTCTGGACCTGTTCCTGCCCTCTGCACGCTGCTCTTGCCATTTTTCCTGTGCCATGTGGCCACGCAAATAAAACCTGGGGATTTATAGCCTATGATGGGGAATCATAGCCTATAAATCAGCCCACTTCATCACTTTTCAGTCCCTTCCTCTCTACCTGGGACCCCTGGTCCGTTATTTTCTCCCATTTCTCTCCCCTCCCTACCTGAATAAATTATTGACCTAACTAACCCGGCGTGCTCTTGAAATTAATTTCTGCAGCATAGCCAAGAACCTAAATAAAACCCAGTAACAGTATTATCTCTACTGTGTCTGAATATGTTTTCTTCACTGATCATTTCTGAATTTTCTACAATAATTTCTATATTATCTTGGCAATCTGAATTTTTTAGAAAGGGACTGTGCAGTTCTCCCATTCCCTTTGATTTGGAAGAGTTTTCAAATTTTTTAAGTTATAGAATTTCAAATAAAGAAGGTAAAATCAGAAATGCTTTGGCTAAATTCAATCAGGGGTGCAGAAATATCTTCCTCCACAATCCCACAACCTTCCTCCATAACTCACCCCAAGGACTCAATACTACTGAGTTAGAACACTGGACCAGGAGAAGGGAAAATGCTTCCTTGGGATATCAATATTGAGATAATTTGTAGACTAAGGTCAGTTAAAAACAGGTTTAAGCAAAAAACAGTATCAAAGATTAACATCTATGAATTTGGGGGAAGACAGGGAGTGGGATGAGTTTTCCACATAACTTCAACTAAACAACTTCAACGATATTTTCTACCTATTTTCAACTGGATGTTAGGTATCAGAGAGATGCATTATTTAAGAGGAACCTCACATAACTGTAATAAATGACTTCACTGTGTGTTGTGTGAGATGGGGGCAAGAACAAAGAGAAAAAAAATAAGGGTACAGATGGAACTTACTACTTAATATGTAGGTGGATTCAGATTGTATGCCCATGGGTGATTTGTACAGCCTTTGTTTTTTGTTTTTGTTTTGTTTGTTTTGTCTTATTTTTTTAATATTACATTAAAAATATATGAGGTCCCCATATAACTCCCAACCCCTTCACCCCACTCCTCCCCCCATAACAACAATCTCCTCCATCATCATGAGACATTCATTGCATTTGGTGAATACATCTGTGAGCACCGGTGCGCCTCATGGTCAATGGTCCACATCATAGCCCACACTCTCCCACATTCCACCCAGTGGGCCATGGGAGCACATACAATGTCTGATAACTGTCCCAGCAGCACCACCCAGGACAGCTCCAAGTCCCGAAAACACTCCCACATCTCATCTCTTCCTCCCACTCCCTACCCCCAGCAGCCACCATGGTCACTTTCTCCACACCAATGCCACATTTTCTTCGATTACTAATCACAATAGTTCACGAATAGAAAATCAGTAAGTCCACTCTAATCCATACTCTATTTCTCCATCCTGTGGACCTTAGAATGGTTGTGTTCACTCCACATCTATATCAAGAGGGGGCTTAGATTCCAGATGGATGCTGGATGCAATTCCCCTGCTTTCAGTTGCAGGCAGTCTTGGCTCCCTGGTGTGGTGGTTGACCTTCTTCACCTCCATGTTAGCTGAGTGGGGTAAGTCCAATAAACCAGAGTGTAGAAGTTGCAAGTCTGTTGAGGCTCAGGGCCTGGCTCTCACATGGTCAGTCCAGAGATTCAGGTCTCTTGGGTATACACTAAACCCCAGCACCAACTACAGTTTCAATAAAAGTAAAAGGAGAGACTTGTGGACAAAGATCACATCGAAGTCCAGCTCCATCGCACAGGAACACAAACTCCAAAGTAGAGCCAAGTGACATGGCACTGAACTCCATCTGCCATGACCATAGAACCTGTGGGTCTCTGTAGCCCTCAGAAGAACCAATACCTGAGGTAGTATCTACTTTATCTGTCTCTGGGACTCTGCTCAGGTGTGCATAAGGGCAACCCCTCTGATAACCTCCCAGATCTTTTTGGAGACTCATAGCCATATAAACTCATTTGTCCTTTCCATTTTCCCCTTTCCTTCAGGCCAAAAAGCATTTTAACTCCTGGTATTATATGAGACTGAGATATTCTGCTGGTCTGAGTTGACCCTTTTATTAAAGGTCATTTTCTAGTACATCATCAGCTGGTACTTGGTAGTAATCCCTTGGCACCAGGGAGACTCATCTCTGGGAGTCATGTCCCATGCTGGGGGGAAAGCAACACATTTACATGCTGAGTTTGGCTTTGAAACTAGCCACATTTGAGCAACACAGAGGCTCTCAGGAGGTAACTCTTGGGTACCCTGCAGCTCTAGGCCTTGTTCTTATTTCAGGTGCAAAGGCTCACAAGCATAGTCATTAGTGTCAAGGGCTCATTGTTGGACCTTCCTTCTTTTTTGTTCTTTGCCATTGCACTTGGGGGGGGGGGCAAGATGGCGTCTGAGTGAGTGTATCTCATAATCTCTCCTGCAAAGAAGCGGCTGAGTAGGGTTGGAGTCCTGCTGGACCGGGCTGTTTCAGATGCTTGCAGGGCAGGAGATGTCTGGATGTCGATTTAGTGGGACGGTGACAGAAGAGATTCTTGCAAGAGGTAGAATTTTGGGTCTCTTTTACAGAGGTCAAGGTTGTGGGCGGGACCCTTCCCACTGGGGCTGGTGGCCCGGCGGCAGTGGCAATTCCTGAAAGTTTTGCTGTGCTGGGGAGTTCCCAAGCCCTCAGCAGGCTGTTTCGGGGGCTTGCAGAGAGGGAGGTGTCTGGAAGTCGATTTGGTAAGACAGTGATGGAGGAGATTCTTGCGAGAGGTGGAATTTTGGGTTTCTGACATGGAGATCAGAGGTTCTGGGTGGAGCCCCTCCCCCTAGGGCTGGCAGCCAGGCTGCAGTGATCCCTGGGATCTTTGTTGAGTGGGATGTTCCCAAACCTGAGCGGGTTGTTTTGGGGGCTTGCAGGGCAGGAAGTGTCTGGATGTTGATTTGGTGAGACAGTGACAGAAGAGATTCTTAAAAGAGGTGGAACTTTTGGTTTCTGACACAGAGGTCAGAAGTTGTAGGCGGAACCCCTCCCCCTAGGGCTGGCAGCCTGTCCACAGTGGTCCCTGAAATCTAAGTTGTACAGCCTTTGTAAAAGATATCTGGTTGAATAGTGGTCAGTAGTTTCCAGGCCCCTCAAGAATTTTCATATTTATCCCAAATCCACTTCCCACCCTTCCAGCAATGCTCTCCTCATTGCTTCTTGCCCCTCTTCTTTGATATATCCTCTAAAGTTCTCCACTTCTCTATTTACTTGCTTTTAATTGTACTTATGATGGTGAGCTGCTAATAGTCAAGAGCAGATTTCTCAAAATAAAGTCCAAGTATCAGATTTACCTCATGAGGTTGTTAAAAAAAAAAAAAAAAAGCAGATGCCCAGACCTACAAAGTAAGAGTCTCAGCTCTGCCCCCACCCCCCAGGGACAAACAGGTGATTCTCATGCATATTAAAATCTGTGAATCCCTGGATCAGTGAGTGCTAACCTTTCTAGGTAGATATTTACGTTTTAACTGGGGCTTTGGAGAGACAAAATGACTTGCTTTAAAAACACAAATGTAAAGGCTAGAATTTTAAGGACTGGGTGAGGAATATTTGGGGGGGGGGTGATATGTTTTGCCTCACCACTTCCTCAAATCACATCTGCTATGTCTTCAGGTAAGATAGGCTTGTTTCTGATTCACAGAGACATATTATCTCCTCTTATGAGAACGGCTGGTCCAAGGGGGGATTAAATAGTAAAGTCATAGCAATTGTTAATGTCTTTAAGAATTTTGCAGTCTTGGAGTACTTGAATATTTAAATGTTTTTCTTGTTTTAAACCATGAAAGTACCCATTCTAAGTTCCATGAGGATTGCTTTTTAATTTCCTATTCTACATCCATATTTATATTTCTAAACTTATTCCTCAATCAATCCACCCTTCAAAAAGTATCATTTGATTGAAATAATAGCTTGACTGGGATTGCTATTTGGAGTTTTGTCTTTAAAACGTGATTTGAATGAATCTAGAATAGGGCAACACATTTACGTTGGGGGAAACAGTATCCTTGCTTCTTCTGTCTTGATTCTTCAGTTTCTTCAGTGGTAGACAAACACTGATCTTTTCTAAGGGGGAAAAACCTGTCTTTCATTTTCCTTTCATATGCATGCATAGCCACATCAATTTCAAGTACAGTAATTACAAGTCTGCAACTATATTCTCAGTGTCAGTCTACATTTCTGGGAAGAAGAAAGTTGAACATATTATAATGCCACATTATTTTAAATTGCCTATCTACCCAGCAGATTCTATTAAACATTCGACTGCTGCACAATAACCTTTATCTAGCCACCATCTTACTTATTCTCAACAGTTTCAAAGGTGATCTATTGCTCTTCATGAATATAATGGTTGACAAGGTAGAGACTGCTGAGTTTGATCTTTATAGGAGTTGAAAGATATTCATCAGACTGGAGTCTCTCTAAGGTTCTGCAGTAGATAACAAAATTGTGAAGTGCTACATTCAGAAGACCAAAGATTGACAAGCTCAAGGCTATTCCCATTTTCTTGGTTCAGGGGACTTTTTTGGTATTGCTCTTTAAAAAAGATCCCTGCAAATGTGGGTATTGTAAAAGCCTTGCCTAATAAACTATAATGCTTCCAGTCCCCCAGGTCAGACAAGCACTCCAGTCTCCAGTTTCTGTTGCCATTTAAATGTGGATGAGCTATGATGGGAGTTTAGCTGTTCTGTTTCCTGAATTATAAACTCATTCTTGCTGAAGACACTGCATTAAATAGGGATCTGCTTGTGTGTGTGTGTGTGTGTGTGTGTGTGTGTGTGTGTTTGAGTGAGAGGGGCGTGCATTTCATCATTGAAAGGATGGCATGAAAAACGGAATGAAGGTACCCAGACATTGTTTAAATCGAATGTTATAACAAAGAGGAATGTAATACATTAGAGTGCCCATGACATTTTAAGTACACAATGAAGTGGTGTGTGTGAGCATGAATTTTTAAACACGAATTATTTTAAAATCCAGACATCCAACAAATAATTTTTTGGCCTTCCATTAGGAAAAAGACAGACAATTTTCCATTTGTTTTGTCCCTGGATATGTGTACCATGGATCTTTTTTTTTCTTTTTTTTTTTTTTTGGAGTTTCAAGACCATTATATACAACCATCATGTCTTAGAAATTTTTGAAAAAGTGGAAACAGTTACTGCTATAATATGTATATTTGGTCAAAAATATGATCGTTGGCAATTTCTGTGACTTTCTAAAATTAAGGGGAGTCAGAAGATGAGGAGGAGGTGAGGTGGGGGTGGTGATAGCAGGGAACTTGAAACTCTTAACTCTTCTTTGAGTGCTCTAGCCACTATAGTCTAATATCTATCTGACAGTAATAGCCCCCAAACTTTAAGTGAACACTTACCTAATAAAAAACTTTCAAATGGTGACTCAACATAAATGACAAGCAAGGTGCTGGGCTGTAGCAGTTTGGCATTTTTTATGAATTCCAAAAAATATGAATAGATACTGGATTATGTTTGTAAACTAGTTTGTTTCTCTGGGCATATCAGATTATATTGGATTCAGAGGTTTCACTTTTACTTGGTTAAATAATGATTAAGGCTTTGATTGGGCCATGTCAGGAGGGGTGGGACTCACAGAGAAACCGCACCACAAAAAAGGGAGGCTGCTGTTTTGATCCTGGAGTCCAGGAGGTAAGCACAGAGAAACGCAGATATGTGAGGAAGGAGAGAGGTCTCCGTTAAACACAGCATAGGCCTTGGGGGAGAGAGAGAGTCGTTCGCCTGATAGTCTACAACTGTTTTTGTGGAGAGAGCAGAACAGCTGAGCCAGGAGAATGGAAGCCCTGGGAAGAGAGGAATCCAGGAAGCCTGAACACTTGAAGACATCAGCAGCCATTTTGCTCCAACATGGGACAACAGACTGGTGAGGGGAGTAACCTTATGGCCTGGTAACTGTAAGCTTCTACCCCAAATAAATACCCTTTATAAAAGTCAAAAGATTTCTGGTACTTTGCATCAGCACCCCTTTTTGGCCTGTTAATACATGGGCCAAGACCAACAAGATAAAATTTAACGGGATATAAAATATTATGTTTGGTTTCAAAAAATAAATTAAACAAATGGAGAATGGAAAGGGGTTGAATGTTCAAGACTTAAAATTGGTCACAAGCTTAATATAAACTAATAATAATGATGAGAAGGTGGGAACATAAGTTTTTCAGCAGTCTGCATTTGACAAAGCACTTTTCATATATTACCTCATTTGATCCTCCCAACGTTGCTGTGAGATAAGTGTTTTAATCCCTATGTATAAAGATTCAGAAAACCAAAGTTAGGAAAAATTAAGAGCCTGTTCCTAAATAACACATCTGGAAACTGAGAGGTCTGAACCCTTTAAATATATTATCTCATTTAAACCTCAAGAAAATGCTATAACAAGGCAATTGTTGATTCTCTTTTTTTACAGCCAAAAAAAATGAGGCTCACATACTTGTTTAAAATCATGGGAATAATAAGTAGGTGAAATAAATTGAATGGTGGCCCTCAAAGAGATCAGGTCCTAATCCCTGGAACCTGTGAATATGGCTTTATTTGGATAAAGGATCTTTTACAGATGTGATTAAGTTATCTCCTCATGTCATGTCATCCAGGTGGCCCTGAATGCCACAGCAAATCTCCTTATAGGAGAGGGGAAGAGGAAGGTGCTACACCACACACATTTATAAAGTGGATGTGAAGAAGACAAAATAGACAGAGATGCAGCCACAAGCCAAGGAATGCCAGGAACCACCAGATGCTGGAAGAGGCAAGGAATGCATTCTCCCCTAAAGCCTCCAGTGGAAGCACAGCCCTGCCAACACATTGAATTATGTGGCCTCCAGAATGATGAGAGAATATATTTCTTTTGTTTTAAGCCACTGAGTTTGTGGTAATTTGCTACAGCAGCCCCAGAAAACTAATACGATGGTGTCGGCAGAATTAAAACCCAAGTTGGCTAGACTCAAAAACCCATGTTCTTTTCATTCTGGAGATGCTAGAGAAAGAAGATTACAGCAGAGGCTGAGAGAGGGAAAAGACTGGAGAAAAGAGAAAGGCTAAAAAATGGTCTTTGAGTAGGATATCCAGGTTGGAAATACAGAGAAGTGCACTTTACACCACCTTCTAAGCAAATCAACCCTTCCCCCATCCCTGCAAACCATAACTGTAAGAAAAAGAAGTGAGACACAGAAAGATGCAGTTCAAATACAAAGAGCAAATCTCAAATTCAATAAGTACATAAAATTTTGAAACCAAAGGAGAAGAGCAAATTAGCAAGAACTGAGAGAAGAAACCCAAATGGAAACAACTCCTATAAGGAATAAGCAAAATATCATAGGCAACTGTAAATGAACATGCGCATGATTTAAAGAGAGCTGAGGGGAAATAATAACTATAAAAGAATGTGGCACTGCACAAAGTGGTGCCATGAATGCTGGGACCAAAATAGAGGAACTAAAATATTACCTCAAAAGAGAACCCTTGGAGCAGGATAAAGAACTAGTCACACATGAAAGGTACACTCAGCTGCTGCTGATCAGAGCAAAATTACCCAGACAGATGCTATTGCAAGAAAAGACAATGGACTTAAAGAATTATTTTAATGTAGGAAGAGGTCCAATTTCAAGGCATATGATTAGACTTGTTCTGTTTATTTCTAGCAGTCTCAACCAACAAATGGGAAGGCTCAAAATAAGGAAGAAATTTTAAACAACCAGGGCCTTTCAACAATGAAATGAACCCCCTTGTGTGGTAGTAACCTCCCCATTATAAGAAATATGACAGCAGAGGCTCGGTGGCCACCTATCAGAGATGCTGGAAATGTCTCAGCATCTCAAAGATGTAAGGTCTCTTCCAACTCTAGGAAGCAATGACTTGAAAAAAAGACATAAGTTATAAATAATTCCTAAAAATGCTTGAAGGATAACTGATTTTGATGATGATTAATATTTCTTGAAAGAGAATCATGATAAAATTTTGTCTGAATTTTAGTTTATCTTAAAACACAATGGTGTAGTATATGTAGATTGAAATTTTCAAAAGGATATAAAATTAGCATATGTCGATGAAATTTACAAGCATCAAATAGCTATTCAATAGCACTGATGGAAGCTCTATTTTGCAGAAATATTATACATCATTTTATAAGAACTCTTGGCTAGTAGCACCTGGCTATACAGTGAAGACAAGGAAGCAGATGTAGACATAGGTCTGGTTAAAGGCACCACTTCCAAACTGTGACTCTTGACAAGGTATTCAAATGAACTTCAATGCCCTCATCATAAAATGGGGATAATAATGAAAGCCATCCTAACTTATCAGTGGTTGTAAAAATCTCATGAGAAACTGCATATGAAAGTGCTTTGTAAATAGTTATGTATATGATTGATTATTCTCAGGACTTCAAAGCCCTCTGCCAAATTATCTCATTATCCTTTGATGTCCTTATAACCCATATAAGACCATATAATGGCCTTAGGCTTGGCTGCCAGGGAAGCAGACCCTGAGATAAAGATTTGGGTGCAAGTTGTTTATTTAGGCAGCGATCCCAGGAAGCTCTACCAGGAGCATCAGTTTTTGGTTGAAGTCTATTCTCAGGGCAGTAGCTCTCCATGCTTATGATCTACCCCAGTGTGAGCATGCTCCAGCAGCCAAAGAAAGCCCAAAAGCAAAGAGTCACAAGTGTTGGCAGTAGAAGCCATTGGGTCTGCAAGCTCAGGAATGGGGAACCAGGGGGATATGGACAAGGCACCAGCAGTGTACACTCCATGTTCTTATTTCCACTGGAGAACACTCAGGCACAGGGATGTTTTAATATAAATTTATAATTGAGAATCAAAGACAGAAGACTCAAGCTAGTGAGCTACTCAGTCACAACTCTGTCAAGTTTCACCTTATGTATACCAATTCAACAGAAGTTTTTGGTTTTCTTAAAGGCCTTGTTCATACAGTATAATCGTATTTGGGTATTTTTTATACCAAAGAAACATCAGATTGTGAACTGTGGAGATAGCAGAACTGTAAAAACACAAAATCAAAACTGAATGATAAAATAGGAGATAAATATTTGTAAATAAGATAAAAGGGCATGAGTGATCAGATTTAAGGTGGTCTCATTGTTTTAATTTTCCAGAGCTGCTATCACAGACACCACGAACTGGTTTTTAACTTAACAACAGGAATTTATTGGCTCTCAGTTTTGAGGCTAGAAGAAGTCCGAAATCAAGATATCTGCAAGTCTTGCTTTCCCTCAGAGTCTCTAGAGATCTGGTGCTGGCTGGCAGCCATCCTTGGGGTTCCCTGGCTTTGAGCTTGGCCTCCGGTCACATGGCAATGTCCTCTCCTTTCTGTCTTCTGTGAGTTCCAGGTCCTCTTTATAAGGCCTCCAGTAATGTGGATTAAGACCCACAGTCATTCAGTTCGGACACACCTTAACTAAAAATAACATCTTCGAAAGGTCCTGTTCACAGTGGGGTCACTCCCACAGGGACTCGGATTAAGAACACATGCTTAGGGCGATGGACTTGGCCCAGTGGTTAGGGCGTCCGCCTGCCACATGGGAGGTCCACAGTTCAAACCCCAGGCCTCCTTGACCCGTGTGGAGCTGGCCCAGGTGCAGTGCTGATGCACGCAAGGAGTACCCTGCCGCGTAGGGGAGCCCCACACGCAAGGAGTGCGCCCCGTAAGGAGAGCCGGCCAGCACGAAAGAAAGTGTAGCCTGCCCAGGAATGGCGCCGTGCACAAGGAGAGCTGACACAACAAGATGACGCAACAGAAAGAATTCCCGTGCCACTGACAACAGAAGCGGACAAAGAAGATGCAGCGAATAGACACAGAGAACAGATAACCGGGGTCGGGGGGAAGGGGAGAGAAATAAATAAATAAATAAATCTTTTAAAAAAGAAACAACACATGCTTATTGGGGTACATAATTCAACTTACCAGAGTCATCAACCAAGATTTCCTAAGTCTGCTTTCTCCATCCCTGTTATGACTCCCATCTTCATAAAAGTCTTTCAAAATCCATAGAGGAGATGATTTCACCCATGTCTGGTTCTGCCATTCTCTTTCCAAGCACATCTTTCATCACACGGTCCCATAAAGCAGAGTTTTCCACTTTCCATGGGCCAGCCCTGACCTGTGTGAGACAGCATGCTAATCTGCACTTATCTCAGCTGCAAAATGTGTGATCTATTACAGCATTGGCCTGTCAGTCAGGCTTCTTAACCATGTAAGGAGTGGGATTCGGTTCAACAATCTATGGTGAGGTGTGGAAGCTGGGAGCACCTCAGTTCTGAGCATTTTATGTCATTAACTTCCAGAGTGGCCTTTGAGCAAGTCATTTAACCTCTTTGGCTCAGTTAACCATATGGAAAATGAACATGATAATATCTCACAAGGGTATTGTGAGATTTTTCAATGTGTATAAAGTACTTGGGTAATGAAAGGCCCTGTATGTGCCTAGAAATGCCATTAATCATGTGGCCAGTTGAATTCAAGCAGCTGGGACATTATAGGACTCTGTACTTCTTAGATAATTTCACTGTGGCACCTCACAATTCATAAGGCTTAAATCAATGAGAATATAGATGATGAATTTCATACCTTCATACCATAAGGAGAAACAGTATTTTTCTGCATTCCTTCCCCACCCCCCACACCCCACAGATGGCTCCCTTGTCTGTTTGACTTGTTATTTTTGCTCATTGTCTGCTCTTTGTCTGATTGTTTCTTCTTTCTTTAGGAGGCACCAGGAACCAAACCCCAGACCTCCCATGTGGGAGGCAGACACCCAACTGCTTGAGCCACATCCATTCCCTGCTTGTTTTTTGTTTTTGCTCTCTGCTCACTGTTTGTTCATTGTATTGCTTGTTGTCTGCTCATTGTTTTTGCTTGTTTTTTTTTCTCATTGTCTGCTTATTTTTGATCATTGTCTGCTCAAGGTCTGCTCATTATTTGTTTTTCTTCTTTAGGAGGAGACAGGTACCAAAACCAGGACCTCCCATGTGGGGGACAGGTGCCCAACTGCCTAAGCCACATCCACTTCCCTCTACATTCATTTTTTAATCACCTTTTCATAGACTCTATTTCTTTCTTTCTCAAGAACAGAAAATAACTCAGACATTTATCCTCTTATTTCAGGCACTCTATCTCTTCTTCAAATACAACAGACGTTTTCTTGTCTTCATCTTCCCTGTTGTCTTGTTGTTGTTGTTTTTTTCAGCCATTCAATGAACATTCCTTGAGCCCAAGCTATATTCCAGGTACCCTATTAGCTGTTATAAATAAAAATACAAGTAAAACATGTTTCCACCTTTGAGAATCTCCCAGGCCAGAAGAGGAGACAGACATAAAGAACTAATTATAAAGGAATATGAGCTCAAAGAGTTTGGGAAACACAGATAATTCTTCAGCATTTACTAAGTGCCACTATGAGTCTAGTAGTAAACAATTCCCTTGTTCTCAAAAACTCTTCCTTAGATTCTATGATATTGCATAATCTATTCTGGCTCTCCTGCAATTCTTCTCCTTCATCAACCCCTTTCCTCCCTCCAATCCCTTGAAGATGGGCATTCTCTAAGGCTCTTTCCTGGGTGTTCTTCTCCCTCCATCTTCTTTCCTCAATCTATTCCCTGACGTCAGTGACTCTTACAAATTCATGCCTCTAAGTTCGGCCTTTCTCCTAAATTCTAGACCTACCTGAAGGTCCTGAAACTTAACACAACCCACTCAAACTCATAATGTTCCCAACATTCTTGCCTCCTTTGTATGATTCCCCAGATTCTCTTAAAGGTACCACTATTGCCCTTCTAATTCTGGCTCTAAACTTCTGAATCACAGGGATTCTTTCTTCTCATTCATCCCCACATCAAAATGATTGCCATGTCCTCTTTTCCTCTCTATTTTGGTTCTGTAAGGACTCTCAGATACTACATTGCACTCCTAACACCTCCCATTTAGGCTCTCACCGTGGTCTCCTCTCTTCTATCCCTATTGCTAAGTTTTCTTTTCCAGTGCAGTCCATGTATGGTGACAGTCCAAATTTTCTTAAAGCAGTTCTTCTAATTATATCACTCTTCTGCTCAAAAATATTGATTGCCCCCAATGCCTACCTGTATTAGTTAGGGTTCTCTAGGGAAACAGAACCAACCAGGAGATAATTGTAAATAGTATGAGGCTTTATAAAAGTGTCTCACAAGACCTGGGGGGGGTGCACAAGTCTAAATTCCATAGGGCAGGCTGTAAACTGGGGGCTCCAATGAAGGCCCTTAATGAGTTTCCCAGGAGACAATGGCTGTCTGAAGTAGAGATGGGAATTCTCCCTGAATGCTGAAATTATGTCCCCTTTTAAGGCCTTCAGCTGATTGGATGAGACATCACTCACTGCTGACAGCAAGCTCCTTAATTGATTGTAGGTGTAAACAGCCATCTCTGTAATCAACTATGATGATCAAAGTCCATGAAATGCCCTTGTATTACAATTAGCCCAGTGTTTGCTTGACCAAACACCTGGGCACCATTACCTTGCTGAGTTGACACATTGGCTAACCATCACACTACCCTACTAAACTAAGTTAAATTTCCTCCTCCTGGGATCCTTCACAGCACGTCTGCAAACTCATTTTATAGCCTCTCTCCCACCACACCCCCATACTGAGTATAAGGTGGAGCTAGGAGGAACGTTGCTGGTACCCACACAGATATCCTTGTAGCCACTTCTAGATCTTTCCACATGCTCTCCTTCCTGCCTGAATATCCTTTCTGTCCATCTTTGCCTAGTACATTCCACCTATACATCAATGCCAAGCTCAAACATTGCCACTTCTTTGTAAAACCTCTTCCTAATCCCCAGTTGTATTATATATTTTTTTGCATTGGTTCACCTCTACTGGCGTGAATTTTGCTCTACTTGTACTATGATTATTTGTCTTACTCTCTTCCCTATGGACAACCTCTTGAGAAAAGGGAATGTATTTTATTTCATCTTCATTCTTCTAATAGCACTTAGAATATTTATTGAATGAACTAAATGAATACGAAACCTGTCGCATAGTTGCTTCACCTATTCTTCCTTTATATAAATGTGCTTTGCTCTACAAAATAGCTTAACTGACATCATTATAACAAAGAAAATCAAGCAACAAAAACAAAAAACTCTGCAGCATCTACCTTAATAATGTAATATTTACTCCCTATTTCAATTTGACTATAAAATAAATATTCTTTGAGTTTCTGGATCTGTGTTGTTTCTTCCACGATGGAATATAGAAATGAGTAAGACCTAGTCCATGCCATCAAGGAACTCAAAGTCAAAGGGGGGAGACAAACTAATGAGCAAATGCATCACAATATCAGGTAATATGTACAAGGCTAAAAATATGGGCAAGGTGTAGAAGACTTAATCTGGGGAGGACATGGAATGTGGGAGAAGACATCCCTTAGGTAAAGCTAGACAGAGGTGTGCCAGACATCCAAGAGGGGTTTTTGAATAATGCATACAATGCAGAGAAAGCAGCATTTGCAAGGGCCCAGTTACACAGAATAATACGATGGCCTAGCAAATGTGTCCAGTTCAGTTAAGCTGCTGCATTAAATACATATGGAGGGGTGCCTGGAGAAATGGCAGCAGAGAAGTGGCCAGCGACCATATTGCAAACAGTCTTTATGTCTTACAAAGAAGTTTGTAGTTTTTCCTAAAGATGATAGGGAGCTGGTGAAGGATTTTAAGCAAGGCTGTGGATCCGACTTTCTTAAATTGTATTTTCTTATAATGTGTTTGATTATGATTAAAATATATATACTAGCAATATTTTAACCATGTTCTTTCACATTTGTAACAAATGTTCCACAACAAAGCAAAGTGTTGGTGGTCTGGCAATGTGTGGGAATCCTGTACAGTGTGCATGACTGTTTTGTAAACTTATAACTTCTCTAATTTAAAAATCAATGCAATGACAAAGTTTCACTTTGGAAGAAACCTTCAAGATTAAGTAAACAGCTTTATACACACACACACACTAGCAAATGGCTGGAAAAGGAAGATCAGGCAAAGATGTGGAGAAAAGCTCTGCATTTTCTGAAGAGTGTTTATGCTTAAAGTTACATTAGAATTTGGAGATGGAGGACCCATTCACATTACACCTGCCTTCTAAAACAGTAGCAGTAAAGAGAGGTGATACGTGCCGGGCAGCACACGAAGCATTTCTCATGGATGACCTCATTTAGTCTGCCCAACAACCATCTGAGGTTGCTCCGTCATTACTTCCAGCTCGCCCCAGTCCCCCAGCTGGTAAAGGGGGCAGCCAGGGGTCCCAGGCAGTCCTCCCGACCCCGGTGTGCTCCAGCCTACCCACAATGCTGTGAAAACCGTTGAACATATCTGTACCTCCGTTTGTTTTCTTTCTAATGTGAGAGCAATTCTGTTTACTGCGTACTTCGGCAGACCGTTTTGCGGCGCAGTGTTTGTAAAAAGAATTCTGAGGCAGGCGCTGCCGACACCGCCAGAGGATTCCCGATGGGAAGGGCTGCTTGCTACTCGCGAGAGTGCCTCACGCTGCGGCAAAGAACGTGATTGTTATACTAAACGGAAATATTCTTACCAACACTGAAAACTACATTTACAAGTTAAACACACGTTCTCTAAAAGAGGAGAAAATTCCAGGAGGGCGCAGCATCTCTCGCAGCCGGGAGGGAGGAGGCATCTGATTGCTATTCATGAGGGAGCAGGTCTCTCAGGGATTGCAACATTCCCAACCAGGCTGTGCAGAGAACGGCAGACACTATGAAGCAGCAGGTCCCAGAATTCGAAATCTTGATGTAAACATACACAGCACAAACCTCAAAAGTTCACTTTTCAGCATCAAAGCCTAGTACTCTAATTTTAGCATTTTGGATCTTAGATTGTGTGTCTATGTGTACGGGTGCATGAATACATAAAAGTACAAGACTCACATATGTGCAGACTAGGATGAAAATGTGATAGGAAAGATTCCAGAAACCAAGACTGAAGATGTGCTGCATTACTTTGGAGTGCATCAACACACACATGCACACGCACACACATGATGGGATATAATATGCCTTTAAGACCTTCTCTAATTTGGAGTGTAATGCCAGGACGCAAATCTCACCTCTCTTTCTTATACCTTCCCTTATTCCCCTCCAAATTTATACACCATTCCAATCTAACTAAAGTGAATATCCATAGCAATCTTCAAGGGGGAGGAAATGTAGCCTAGTGTACGGCAGCCCCAATCTTTGTACCCTTGGATGTATACACCTTTTCAAAGGAAAGAATATATAACAAATGAATTGAAACAGACCTGCAAAAAACTCACATGCCTCTTTTTTAGGCTTGAAATTTTGACGGCTTAATGTTGTTGTCTAATGGAGCAAGAACTCTAGTGGAACTACAGAGCCACTTCAGTTTCATCCTGTTCCGTCTGCTTGTACAAAAAGCCAACACTCCTTTCTACTTGAAAGCTCTGCAAACCTTACATCCCAGGCTCATTATGACAAGTTTCAAAACGAGCTCAAGAAATGTATCATGGGGGTGGGAGGGAATGCACTGATGGCCCAGCTCCTCCTTCCTGAATGTAGTTTTACAGACAAGACCATGTGTAGGGAATGTCAAATGACATTGATGGGTTTCTAGGACTTTTATGAAAGCAATGTGGAAGTGGGTTTCTAGGGAGAGTGAGAGCTGCTAGTTGGAGAGCTTTTGCAGGTCATAAGATGTGAGATGAATAAAATTAAACCTTCTAGACCTGGGGACGATAAATAAGAGAGTCCTGGAACTAGAAAGGTGCCTGGGACACAAATATTAGGTGTGCAAGAATGTGCCTGGCTTTAAGATGAGGAGTGACTACATCCCACCAAGGACTTTGGGGCTAGACTGCGATTTACCAGAAGAAAAGGTAATCAGTAGCTGAGTGTTTTAAGAAAACAAAAGTACCTGCTTTGAACTAGATTAGGAAGAAGAAAATACAGTCAAGATATAGAGAAGGAGGCCGCAATAATTGATATAGCAAATATAAGAGCATCAGAGGAAAGCTCATTTTGGAGTCCTGAAAGTGGTGCCAGCCTTCCTAGGATAATGGAAGCTGGAAAATGTTAGTTGGAATGCCATGAAATGTAACTGAGCAACAAGGAGGTAAGTGGGTCCTGCTGTTTGAGAGAGAAGAAGGCAGACTTAGTTTATGACAATTAAGTGGCCTCAGGGGACCCAGCCACATTCCAGAGGGGCCCTTTATCACCTGCTCATCACATCTGTCTCCAAAGTGAGGTATTGACCATTGTGTTATGCCAGGTGACATCGCAGACACATCATATGCACTGGCATGAGCACAGGAAGGCACAGCTGCCCTTGAACTGGGTGGCATAAATTCCAGTTGAACGTGTGGCCACCTGTGCAGTGGCCCCTTTTGGGGACGGGGGCACAGGCTGCAGGAGGCCCACCCCATCGCCTCTTTCCCTCTCAGTGTGTCTTTCTGCAACCACAGCAAACAGATCGCCAAGAGCCTCTTTTGTACCTCAGTATTAAAATGCCTCATCTAATTCTCAAAGGACACTCAGTAAATGTGATGGTGATCAGATCTGTCACCACCCAGAATCAATTCTTGGTCATTTACTGGTAACTGGGAAATATAGAGCCCAGATAAATGAAATCCAGAGTTAATCTTCAACCTCTTAGAAGCCTGCAGTTTCAAATACTCCCTGACAAAATCCTTTACTGCTACTTTTTTGACAAAGGAGAGTTTGTGAATTTCCTCTGTGCCTCCAAGAAGATTTGATAATGGACTGAGCAAAAACAGGAAAGAGTAGATGAAGTGAGTCTCTGAAATTGCAAGCGCTGGTTCTCACTGGAAATAGAATTCTTTGTTAAAATTTCCCTCCATAGTTGAAAATTAATAATGGCCATTCTTAAGGAAGGTCAATTAGTTAAGAAAAGAGTCAATCAATAAAGATGTACGGAGCCCCAGAGGGTGCCCGGTGTTTCAGAAACATGCCAGCTGCTGCACCAGGGCTTCGCGAGTGCCTGAGCTCAGCTGACGGCCACAGAAGAGGATTTTCAGACCCTTGGCCAGGGCCGGTCTCAGCAAAATGGTAGTGGAAGCAGGGTGGGTCTACGGCCCCTGTCTCATCTCCTCCCACATTCTTGCTCTGGGCTGGACACTAACAAGTCTTTCCAAGGTTTCTTATTAACTTCAAGATGTGATCTCACCTGCAAAGGGGAAAATATGATATCAGAAAAACTATACAGATCAAAATGGATGAGGCTAGGACAGTAAACTGGCAAGCCCTGGAGGTGACATTGTAGAGTGGAGACCCTCAGTTGTATCATGTTAACACGGCCCAACAGCTGGAACTGCAGAGAGAGAAACCTGCAGTAGGGGTGTTGTAAAGCACTCGCTCACCCCACCACTCTCCTCCACATCCTGATCCTGGTATATTTGTTGGGGTGGGGATAGGTTTAGTAGTCAGTGGGCAAGCACAGTCCCATCCCACTCTGCATGGTGGGCAGGGTGTGCCTCCATCACTGTTCTTTTTGTGAGACCCTGACACTTGGTCTCAAGGCATATACATAAGGTGAAAATCAAGGTGAAAATCCTTTCTGATTGATCAAGAACATTCTCAATTGGCAGTGCTCCCTGTAATAGCTTCGTGCCGCTGAGCGGCAGACATTTCCTACCTACTCCAGCACCACACCCCAGGTGTGTCTGCCACAACCTCCACCAAATTCCAATTATTTCATTTTGAGAGATGCCACCCATGGATAGGTACATAGGGAAACTTGCTTTGAAGTTAGGACTTCTCTAAATCATGCTGGTTTAAAATCCCAGGGAATCCCTTTTTGCAGCAAACTTCTAGGGTGTTTTTACACAAGAAAATGAAAAACTAAAATAACAATATAAGGCATTCAACTGATTTCCCTGGGGGGTTTTGGTTAGGAAGAAATGTACTCTTGTGAAAATTTCATCTCTCTTAGGCATGTAAAATTCATCTCTTACCCTAAACCCAGATACACTATTCAAAAACCTCAGATTTGGGGTACCTTACTTGCTATTTATTATTGGGGACTAATACACTGTTATTAAATTCTCTATCCATGTTTTTTAAAGTTATTTGTTTCAAATATGTGCTTATAAGCTTTTAACTTTGATCTTAAGCTTAGTGTAATTTTTGTAAATAGTTAATACACACCCATTGTACAAAATTTAAAAGTTTTTACAGAATGGTCTGTAAGGAAAAGTCTCTGCATATCTCTGTCCTCCGATCACCCAGTCCCAGAGGCACTGACTGCTACCAGGGTCTGGTTTTACTCCTAGATACACAACAGGTATTTACAAATAGATACAGATATGTAACAATGGATGCTTTTTTTACGCAATTGGTAAATACCAGACATATGGCTCTGTAACAGTATACCTTAGAGAGCATTCTATATGTTCTTTTTCATTGCTGCATAATGTATCAATGTATGGCTCTACTAAAATTAATTTGTTGAGAACAATTTAGGTTATTTCCAATTTTGTGCTAGTACAAACAATACTGCAATAAATAAATCATTTCACAGAAGAAAAGTATATTTTGAAGTATAATTACTGGGTTAAAGGTTGTGCTTACTATTTAATCTTTCTGTAATAAATACTGCAAAGTGCCTTCCATAGAGATTATAATAACCCAGCAACATATGAAAGTGCCAATTTATCCACCCCTTACCCACAGAGTGTATTATCAGAGTATATTAGCTATGGTTCTTTTTTTTTTTTTGCCTATGTGATAAATGGAAAATAATTTATTTTGATTTTTTCTGATTATAAGTAAGGTTTCCATGTGTTGCCAAGCCATTTTATTACTTTTCTATGAACTGTCTTCATATCCTTTGCTTAATTTTCTAGTGGGTTCAGGATCTTTCTCTTATTCATATTAATTCTTTACATATAAAAAATCAGGCGTTTGCTGAAACAGGGATTTAAACCATGGTTTCCTGGTTCACATCTGCCTTTTTGCTCTGCTTGTTGCTCTTCCTATACATAAACGTGTGATTTTTCAATAGGATTTTAGAAGTATCTTAAATACTTTTAAAATAGTTTATCAAATAAGTTTTACATACCACCGACCTGGTACCTGTCCTCTTGGACCAAACTGACTTAAAATTTTGCATCAGTTTTCTTTGGCTGTGTAACAAGTTACCACAAACATAGTGACTTTTAAACATACCCATTTATTATCTTATAACTTCTGTGGGCTAGGAGTCTGAGCACGGTTTAGCTGGGGCCTCTGCACAGGGTCTTACAAGGTTTCAATAAAGCTTCAGCTGGAGCTGAGGTCTAGATCTGGAAGGCTTGACTGGGGAACGGTCAACTTCCACCGTCCCTCAGGCTGTTGGCAGAATTCATCTCCTTGAGGCTGTAGAACTCGTGGCAGCTATCGTGGTCAAAGCCAGCAATGGAGGGAAAGGCTCTAGAAATAGTCTTGTAGCAGAATGGAGTCTTTTATAATGAATGTAATCATGGAAGTGTCATCCCATCACCTTTGCAATGTTGTATTGGTTAGGAGGAAGTCACAGGTCCTGTCCACACCAAAGGGGAGGGGATTATACAGGGTGTGGACGCCAGAAGAAAAGGATCACTGGGGACATGCTGGCATTTACTTTCCACATGTATAATAGGAAGTTCTATGAAATACATAGCGATGAAACAGTTGAGGAGTCTTCCCTCCATAAACATAAAATCTAGTAGGAAAGATAAAAAAATAACTTTGATATAACATAATGTGGTAACTTCTACCAAAAGTGGTCAAAATAAAATACTATGCAGGTTTAGAGTAAGAAGAGGGAACCTGAGAAGGTTTCTTCAAGAAAGTAACATTTGGATTGGGCCTTTTAATGGTTGTTGTTGTTGACTGTTCCTATCATTTGACATTAGCATTTACCGAATGCTAGCTCTAAGCCAGGCAAGACACTCTACAGATGGGGGTCCACACCTCCTCCCCAACCAGAGCAGCCCCATTTTTACCCATTTTACGTATTGTACTTACATTAAAGATTTTTATTTTAATGTTGGGTTTTGTGGCTGAAAACAAATGTGAAACCATTGGTTGGAATTGGATAGGGGCTTTGGAGAAAGTCAATTCAATGTCAAAAGCTGAGGTTCCAAACTGAGTTCAAAATGCTCAAAAACTCCAGCTAAACAGTTAAGACCAGAGGTCCCTGCAATGACAATCACATCATAGAGACATTGTGACTGGAGGTTAGGAAGTCTGAGCCTCATCTCATCCTGACCTAGACCTAAGGAGCCTGACCCTAGGAAGGGGGTGCTCAAGAGATAGTGAGACCAGGAGCAGAGCTGGATCTATGCTAAGCCCTTGACCTATGTGCTTGAAGCAGAAGGCACAGACTGGTCTCAGAGGACATGATTGGGCCTATTGGTAGGTGCCTGGGATGGAGGGACGTGAAGAAAGGGTAAGGTCATCTCCCATGAAAGATAGGTGACTGCATTAGCAAGGCAGCACGTAAAGAGTAATAAGTTTAGCTTTCCTGGATGGTTGTCTTGAAAGCACACTTTCTAGTATACCCATGGAATACAACCCATATTATTACTTTGAAGTTGCACCTTGTATCTCCTCCTACTTCTTTTGATTCAGAAAAGCCTTTGATAATAGCCTTTCACTATTTGAAATGGTTATGAGTGACCTGCCTCAAAATATAGTGCTGTTTAAGTTCTATTTTTTTAGTAATGTCTCTAACTTGCTGTTATTTCAATAGTTTGCTAACTGTGCCACTATGTGGGCCCTTAGGGGCATCTCAAGGAAAGAGGAACATATGAGAGGAGGGGTCCAGTTTCCACACACCACCTTAGCCAGAGCAGCTTACTAAGGTTCTATTTGCTTCAAATTCCATATGAGGTTTGTTTCAAAAAAGGATTTCTCAGATTTAAAAAATGGAAAATTGCTTTAAAGTATCTTCTAGTAGCTTCCTTATCTTTACCAAGAAAAATCAGTCTAATTTCTTTTTAGTCACATTTCATTTTTGATCACAAATGGAATTACCCTGTTTGACTTCCCTCTTTATTCATTAGGCTTAACTCTAAATGATTTTTAGCTGTTACCAAAAAAAATCAAATCTTCGCTCAAAGAATAAAGAATAGTTATTAATGTGAATATTCAACAGCATATGCTGCAGTTTCTGAAGAAAATTCTAAAAGAGGAATTATACTAAGGTTTTGAGCAAAGGTATTATTTTTAAAATGAAAGCGTAAATCCTCAAAACGAATACTTTGAGGCTGAAGCACTCAGTAGTAAACATGGAGAAGATCCTCATTATTCACAAAGTTAACACTGATTATTATTATTTTTGGAAGAAATCCCAAGGTCTGTGACATAAGGCCTGAATTGGAATTTTAAAAATTTGTGATGCTGGCATATGGGAAATGAAACATCTCAGCCCAACTTTGTCACACTGTAATAAGTAACTTTCAGGAATGGTCCAAATGGAGTCCCTTATACTTTTCAGTTGTAATTTACTCTGTTTGGTAGAAAAGAATACATGCCATAAATACATGCTGTATATATTCTGATATACACTTCAACAATAGCAGCAATCCTCTCTAAATTTGTTAAACTCATTTAAAACTCAATTACTTTGCAATCCAACCCAAACAAGCCCCATGATTTCCCTACTGTGAGACTTTGACCAGAGAATAAACATGTACAATGAGTAAAAATTTGGGGCCACAAACTCAGCTACCGAAAATATATGGCTTTAATTTTTAAAACTCAACTTGATTTCTACTTTGGATACCTATTTCAAGATCTTAATCCCATTCAATTCATGGCCTCTCTGTCATGGCCTCCCTACCCCCAATTCTTCCCCTATTCCTGGTATGTCATTTATGTTCCATTGACCATGTAGGGTCAAAACATGGTGGAGAAACAATTGACCCTTGATTGTTGTCACTTATCACTGCTGTATTCCATGGAGGCCTTGCATTCTTTAAGACCTCGTCACATTTATGGTCTACACAATTGTTGCTGACCCCCTGGTCCAAACACAAGCCCCTTCCAGGTTTCTTTCATCTGCACCAACACCCCGCTTGTGCACATGGTAAATATTTTCTACTTATACCATTCTTGGTTTGAGACAACTCTACAAGGTGGTCTCAGGCCCATCTATCTACACATTCCACACAGTGATCTCTACTCTACTGCTGGCCTGTGGGGAAATTCATGAGGCTTGCACCTCCTTTAGGTCCATCTGTAAAAAGACACACAAGCTCATTCTGCCCTCAGATCCCTGCAAACCCAACTGGGTTTTCTATCTTTGCTCTGCACCACTGGAGACTCAATTCTCAGGGGAGGAGAAAGAAGTAAGACTTCTTTTAGGAAATATGTACCAGAATCTGGCTTTCTTGCTTCCCTTGAATTATCATTGTCTCTTCCAACCAGGAATTCTCTGCATATCAGGAAAGGGAAACCTGACTGGCACAATTAAGCATACTTCCAAATCCACACTTTAGACTATGTCTTGAGCCTAGACTTTGAATTAGACTTTGAAACTCAAACACCCACATTCTTTTACATCAAAAGATTTGGATCTGGAGATTCCCATTTTGAACAAAGAAGAAATAACAAAAACAGATTTACCTTACTTTCTTAAACAACTAAAAATCTGGACAGAATTGTGAAACAATGATTTCTGTCTTTCTGTTTGCCAAAGAGCTGCCAAATGAAAGTATCAGAAAGAGGTTGGCTTTATCATTGAGGTTTTATTTAGGGTAAAAGTTTATAGTTTGAGGCCATGAAATGTCCAAATCAAGGTAGAGATGCTTTCTCACCAAAATCAGCTACTGGTGATCTTGGAATCCTGCCATGTGGTGAAGATGGACACCAATCTCTGCCAAGGTCTTTGTCTCTCCTTCCAGAATCTATCATCTCCAGGAACTCAGCTATGGGCAAACAGGAATAGGACATGACTCTTTCTAGGCTTCCTTTCACAGTCTCAACTGCTCTGTTTTCTTCCCAAGTTTAGCTTTGAGATATCAGACATATGGCTCATCTCTTCAGTCTTGAGCTACTCCATGGGCCCAGCCTCTGGGAACTTCATGCTTAAGCTTTGGCTGCTAGTGATCCTAGAGTCTTCTCACATGGCAGGATAAGAAAATGCAGAGTTCTTTTTTCCCCTGTGTCACTCTATCTGTGTCTCCATTTATATAACACTCAGCAAGAGGGTGGAGACTCAACCTAAGTCACACTTCACTGAGGTAGGTCAATCAATAGGGTCTCAAATCCACAAAATTGGCTTAGTTCAAGAACATAATATTTTTCTTGGGATTCACCAAATTCAAACTATTATAGTTTCCAAGACATTGCACAGCAAATAACAAAGGGCAGTAATTCCTAAAAGATACCCCAGCTTACTGCCTAGAGAGTTTCCATAATATAATACATGTGTGTGTCCGGGAGAGGGTCCAAGTGGAGCACTATGGTTTCATTAAATTAATGAGATGGAGTTGAGAGTCCAGGAAGGTCAAATGCTAGAGCTCACAGGACAGAGTACTGAAGAGGAGAGTGCTTCCCAGAGTGTAAACTTGAGAGATATGAAGAGGATGAAATCAAGACTTGAGTAAGTACTAATCAGTGTGTGTGAGAAAACTACTTTAGGCCAGGGGAAAAGTCACCCAAAAGAAGAAAAGGAAACAATCCTCACAGCTCACCCAAGGTTGGGAACAGTTCTTGTTCCCACCAGCCAGAAGGGAAAACCCCATGATCCATGGATAGAGTACTCAGAAGGTTATTGCCTCAATAGTGAGGAAAAATTACCACTAGGCCAAAGGTCACTTTGGTCCAAGTAAGCAAGTCTCAAAAGTATCAAGCTGTTTCCTAGTAACTCAACCCACCCCAGCATTAAGTATTAATATTATGGGAATAAAATCATGCCCAGATCCTAACAAGGTAAAAGGCACAATGTCTGGCATCCAATAAAAATGTCCAGGCATGCAAACAAACAGGAAAATAAAGCCCATAATGAGGAGAAGGGAAACCCAGCAATCTAAACTGACCAATAATAACACAGATGATAGAGTTAGTAGATAAGGATATTAAGTGTTATTATTACTTGGATCCTATATGTTAGAGAAACTAGAGGAAAGATTAAATGTGCTAAGTAGATGCATGGAAAATAAAAAAAGAGAGACAAAGATTTAGAAATTAAAAAAAAAAATCTAAGATGAAAAATAACTGGATGTGATTAGTGACACATTAACCATTACAGAACTGTTTAGTAAACTTGACAATATAGTAATGGGAACAATCCAAAACGAAACACAGAGAGAAATAAGACTGAGAAAAATGAAGCAAGCAACAGGGGACCATGCCAACTCCAGGCAGTCAAGTATTCATGAAAATGGAGTCCCTGAAAGAGAGGATAGAGTAGGAGACAGAAAAATAATCAATGAACTAATTGCCAAAAATTACCCAAATTTGATGAAAACTATAAACATACAGATCCAAGAAGCTCAACAAACCGCAAGCCCAAGAAACATGAAGAAAACAACATCAGGCACATAAAATGATTAAATTTCTTAAAACTAGTATAAAGAAGAAAATCTTAAAAGCAGCCAGAGAAGGAGAAAAAGACACATTTTGTACAGAGAAACAAAGGAAAGGATAGGAGTAGATTTCTCATCAGAAACAATGGAAGACAGAAAGAATATATTTAAATGCTAAAAAGGAAAAAAAAATACTGTCAACCTAGAGTTCTTCACCCAGTGAAAACATCTTTCAAAATTGAAGGCAGGGAAACGGACTTTGGCCCAGTGGTTAGGGCATCCGTCTACCACATGGGAGGTCCGAGGTTCAAGCCCCGGGCCCCCTTGACCCGTGTGGAGCTGGCCCATGCGCAGTGCTGATGCGCGCAAGGAGTGCCTTGCTACACAAGGGTGTCCCCCGCGTAGGGGAGCCCCACGCACAAGGAGTGCACCCATAAGGAGAGCTGCCCAGCGCGAAGGAGGGAGCAGCCTGCCCAGGAATGGCGCCACCCACACTTCCCGTGCCGCTGACGACAACAGAAGCGGACAAAGAAACAAGACGCAGCAAAAAGACACAGAGAACAGACAACCAGGGGAGGGGAGGGGAATTAAATAAATAAATTTAAAAAAAAAATTGAAGGCAAAGTAAAGTCTTTTTAAAGCAGACAACAGCTGACAAATTTATCAAAAGCAGACATGCACAGCAAAAATATTAAAAGAAGTCCATCTTTCAAGTAGAAGGAAAATATCAGATGGAAATTTGAATCTACACAAAATAATGAAAACTACCAGAAATAGGGAAAAAATATAAAACTATGTGGGTTATATATAAAAGACTTTTTTCTTATTATTATTGGTTAAAGAAAAAATATTACAATTTATTGTGAGGTTTATGACATATATAGAAGTAAAGTATATGATAATAGCACAAAGGCTTGAGGGGAGAAATGGAAGTGCACTGTTGTAACATTTTTATACAATAAATTAAATAGTATAATATCATTTGAAGATTGACTACTACTATTAGTTACCAATGTATACTACAAACCCTAAAGCAACAAATAAAGTAACACAACAAGAAGTAATAGCTAATAAACCAACAAAAGAGATAAAATATGAAAACGTAATAAAAAATGAGGTAGAAAAAGAGGAAAAAGGGAACAAAGAAGAGATGGGACCAATAGAAGACAAATAGCAATATTCAATCACTTACATTGCAGAAGTTGAAATGTCTTAAGTTGATAACAGTTTTACTTTAAGACACTAGGGAAATGAGCAAATATAGTCCAGAATAAGCAGAGGAAAGGAAATATAAACATCAGAGCAGAAGGGTATAAAATAGAAAACTGAAAAGCAACAGAGAACAAGATAATAAATCAAATTTTGAAAATATCAATAAATCAATAAACTTCTAAGCAGACTGACCAGGAAAATAAAAGAGGAGACACCTATTACCAATATCAAGAATTAGAGAAGTGGCATCACTACAGTTTCTACAGATATTAAATGGATTGTAAGGAAATATTCTGAAACACCTTTATTTCTCTAATTTTGACAACTTAGATGAAATGGACAAATTCCTTGAAAGACGCAGACTATAAAAGCACACTCAAGAAGAAATAGATAATCCAAATAGCTCTACAAAAATTTTAATTGGTAATTTAAAAACTTCCCACAAAGAAAACTTTACAGGAAGAAGATTTGGCTCAACGGATAGAGTGTCTGCCTACCACATGGGTAGTCCAGGGTTCAAATCCAGGGCCTCCTGACCTGTGTGGTGAGCTGGCCCATGCACAGTTATGATGTGCTCAAGGAGTGCTGTGCCCTATAGAGGTGTCCCCTGCATTGGGGAACCCCATGCACAAGAAGTGTGCCCTGTAAGGGGAGCTGTCCCACACAAAGAAAGCGCAGCCTGCCCAGGAATGGTGCCACACATACAGAGAGCTGATGTAATAAGATGGTGCAACAAAAAGAGACACAGATTCCTAGTGCCACTGACAAGAATGTAAGCAGACACAGAAAAACACACAGCAAATGGACACAGAGAGCAGACAATGGCGGGGGCGGGGGGGGGGGGCAAAGAGGAGAGAAAGAAATGAATTTTTTTAAAAAAGAAAGAAAGAAAATTTTAGGATCAGATTACTTCCCTGATGAATTATATCAAACATTAAGGAAGAAATAACACAAACTCTACATAAACTCTTCCAGAAAATGAAAAAAGAGGGAACATTTCCTAAATCATTCTATGGGGCCAACATTATTCTGATATCAATTCAGAAAATGACATTACAAGTAAATAAAACAACTGAAAAATATCCCTCATGAATATCGATGCAAAAATTCTTAAAATTTTAGCAAATCAAACTAAACAATATATAAAAAGGGTAATATTTCATCATCACAAAGTGTGATTTATCCAAAAAATGCAAGGTTGGTTTAACATTCAAAACTTCATCAATATAATTCACTGTATTAAAACAAAAAACAAAATACCTATGATCATCTCAATATGCAGAAAAAACTTATGAGAAAATAAAATGTTCATTTCTGATAAAAATTTTCAGTGAAGTAGAAATAGAAATTTTGTCAGTCTAATAAAGAGTGCTTAGGAGAAATCTACAGTTAAAATCACAACTAATGATGAAAGACTAAATAATTTCCCCCTAAGATCAAGATCGAGGCAAGAATGTCTTCTCTCACCACTTTTATTCAATGTTGGAGTTCTAGGCAGTGCAATAAGGCAAGAAAAAAAAAAGTCACCCAGATTAGAGAGGAAGAAGTAAAACTACCTTTATTCACAGATAGCATGATTCTTTGTGTAAAAATCTAATAAGTGAGCTTAGCAAGGTTGCAGGATACAAAATCAATGTATAAAAATTAATACATTTCTGTATACTAGCAATGAGCATCAGAAATTTAAATTTATAAAACAAATGCCATTTACAAATATATTAAGCATATGAATTCCTTAGTGATGAACCTGACAAAAGATGTTAAGTCTGTACACTAAAAATTATAAAAGATTGCAAGTGTGATTAAAGGAAACCTAAAACGGGAAGAGATTTGCTTTGTTCATATGTCTGAAGACTCATATTCCTAAGGTGGCTCTTTTTCTGTTTGATACAACTCCAAGTAAATCCAAGCATACCTTTTGTAGGAATTGTCAAGATTATTTTGAAATTCATATGGAAATGTGAAGGACCTAGAATAAACAAAAAACCTGAAAAAGAATAACAAAGTTGAAGGACTTAGGCCACCTGATTTTAAGACTTACTGCAAATCTAGAATTATCAAGGTAGTGTGGTATTGGTATAAAGATAGACAAAAGAGATCAGTGGAAGAGAAGGAATTCACCCACATATGGACAACTAATTTTTTTTCAAAGATTTATTTATTTATTTATTTATTTATTTCTCTCCCTTTCTCCCCCCGCCCCAGTTGTCTGTTCTCTGTGTCTCTTTGCTGTGTGTTCTTTGTCCACTTCTGTTGTTGTCAGCAGCACGGGAATTTTGTGTTTCTTTTTGTTGCGTCATCTTCTTGTGTCAGCTCTCCATGTGTGTGATGCCATTCCTGGGCAGGCTGAACTTTTTTTCGCGCTGGGCAGCTCTCCTTACAGGTTGCGCTCCTTGCACGTGGGGCTCCCCTGTGCGGGGTCACCCCTGCGTGGCACGGCACTCCTTGCTTGCATCAGCACTGCATATGGGCCAGCTCCACACAGGTCAAGGAGGCCTGGGATTTGAACCGCAGACCTCCCATGTGTTAGACGGATGTCCTAACCACTGGGCCAAGTCCACTTCCCACAACTAATTTTTGACAATGGCAATTCAGGGGAGAAGTTATAGTCTTTTCAACAAATGGTTTGGTTATCCATCAGCAAAAAATGAACTTGGTTTTAGTTTCCTAGCCTGCTGAAACATTGACTTAAACAACGGAATTTATTAGCTTACAGTTTGAAGCCAAGAAAATGTCCAAATCAAGGCATCATCAAGGCCATGCTTTCTTCCCAAAGACCAGTTGTGGATGATTCTTGGCTCCTCTGCCACATGGCAAGGCACATGGGGCACTTGTTGGTCTCTCCCTTCTCTTTCAGGTTTCCTTGATTTCAGCTTCTTGCTTCCATGGCTTTCTCTCTCTTTCTGTATTCATTCTGTTTATAAAGGACTCCAGTAATAGGATTAAGACCCATCCTAAGTGAGGTAAATCACACCTTAACTGAAGTAATCTCATCAAAAGATCCTATTTACAGTGGATTTACACCCACAGGAATGGATTAAAGAGCATGTATCCCAGTTTTAAACCAACACAATCTCCAATCTATATATTTTGCTACATGCAAAAATTAACTCACAATAGATCATAGTCCTAAATGTAAAGCTTAAAATCATTAAACTTCTGGAAAAATAGGTAGAAGAAAATCTTTGTGACTATGGGTTAGGCAAATGTTTCTTAGATCAACACTAACAGCATTATCCATAAAATAAAATATTGAAAAAATTAAGAACTTCCACTCATCCAAAGACATTTTAAGAGAGAGTCAAGCCACAGACTGAAAGAAAATATTTGTTACTCACATAAATGACAAAGGACTTGTATCTAGAATATTTCTAAAACTTTCAAAACTCAATAGCAATTTTTCAAAAGCCCATTTTTTAAAAAATGGGCAAAAATTTGAATAGATACTTCTCCAGAGAAGATATGCAGATGGCAAGTAAGCAGATGAAAAGACGCTTGTTACCTTTTGTCATTAGAGAAATGCAAATTAAAACTATAATCAGGTACAACTTCACACCTATCATAATGTCTAAAATTAAAATGACTGACCATACCTAGTGTTAATGAGGATATGAAACAAAAGAGAATTCTCACATACTGCTGGCGAGAATGTCAAATGGTACAAATTCTTTGGGAAAAGTTTGGCAGTTGCTTTAAAAATTTTACATACATCTACTATACGACTTAGCCACCTTTAGGTATTTACTCAGAAATAAAAGCAATTGTTCATTACAAATATTTGTATATGAATGTTCATAGCAGCTTTATTTGTAACAGCCAAAACCTGGAAATAATCTAAATGTTAATCAATACATAAATGGATAAATAAACCATGGTGTAGTCATACAAAAGAATACTACTCAACAATAAAAAGGATTGAATCATTGATACACACTACAATCTAGATGAATTTCAAAATGATTATTTTGGATGAAAGAAGCCAGATAAAGAGAGTAAGTACTGTTTGATGCTATTTATATAAAATTCTGGAAAATAAGCTAACTAACCTATAATGAGAGAAAACAGATCAGGGTTTGTCTAGGAACATGGAGCAATGAGAAAAGGGAAAAGGGAGGATTACAAAAAGGAATAAAGTAGCTCTTGGTAGTGGATATGCTTATTCTCTTGATTGGGTTGATAGTTTCATGGTATATACATATGTCAAAAATCATCATATTGTGCACTTTAAATATGGGTAGCTTATTTTGTGTCAAATATATCCTCAATAAAGCCATTTAAAAATGCCTTGACTCTTGAAACATAAATGTATTCCCTGCCCCCCCCCCCGCTCGTTTTTTCTTTATCAATTCTTCTCTAAGCCAATAGGCTGAATAAAGGAAGAGCAAAAGATACAAAAACATGCACAGGGGAACAAGCTTAAGTTTATCTCTCAAAATACCATCATCCATCTTCAAGACTTACAGTACAGTGGAGAGAACATTGGACTAATGGTGGCTAGTCTGATTGTTACAAAGCTTTCATTTTGAAAGGATTGTCCAGGTATCAAAAAGAGGTCCAAATTTGGTGTGAAAATGTTGGAAACGAGGGCTTACCCAAGCAAAATTGTGAGGTAACTATATCTTGTCTTTAAGATTCCTCAATTTGTCTTGAACTTTTCTTCACCTAGCTTTGTATTCTTCTCCTTCCTTTCCCATCCTTACTTTTCCTTCAGTAGTCAAGGCCTACTGCTTTTAGGCTTCCACCAACTCAAAGACACTGGCAGACAGACACTGTATTCTGACAAACACTGAGAAGTTACATGATAAATTTAGCCTGCTTAAGATGTTAGTAATCCATTGTGAATCACTATGCATGGCATAGGGTTTAGGAGCATAGATGCTGGAAACAGGTTGCTTGGTTCAAACTTCTGCTCCACCATTTATAGTCAAGTGAACTTGGCAACATTACTTAACCATCCAGACCCTCAGTTTCTTCATCTGGCACATGGCAAATACTACATAAGTGTCTGTGAAATAAATGAACAAAATACCACTGCAAAGAGACTTTAAATATAAGAGATTCACATTAAAGAAACTACAGATGATTTTTTAAAAAGAAAAAAAGGGGAAAAACACTGCAGGAACTCTTAATAGTGGACTTTTAGGTTTCCTCGGAGTCCCGTGGCAGGAATGTCCATCAGAGAATGAGGCACTTCCCTCGCCCAACTCATATCCCCACCTGGATGCCCACCTTGGGGAGCTAAATGCCCGTGTATCCATGGAGATGTGAAGGTCACACTTCCTGGTTTGAACCAACAGTCACTGCTGACTTCAGAGCAGCAATCCTATCCTCTTATCTGCTCAAACTTCCCAAAGTGCTAAGCCTTACAACCGCCTGCCTCACAGCTAGCAGTGTAATAAATCTGCTGCTGTAGATTCAAGCCCTAGAAAAACACACATGCTAATTCAGCCCTCAACCTCCAAGATGATATCTTAACTCTTTCAAGGCTATGTAAACCCAGACTGAAACACTCATTTAAAAAATCTCAGAGCTGTTAATCACCATGGCTTTTAAAAGGCCATGGAGCTACAGGATGGGTTGAAAGGGACCCAAACTTTCTCAGAGTGTTGTTTATTCCTCCAGTGCCTAAGCCCTCTTGAGAAAGAAGCTATATCCAGAAGGATTAGAAGATTTCTCCTGAAAATCTATTAACTCGATATTGGCAGTAGTGGGATATACCCTTAGCCAACTTATTATATTCTAAGTTAATCATTAGGAATGTTTTCAGGCTTCTTTCTCAATGGTATATCACTATTCTTTAGGATAGGAAACCTACTTTTTAACAGATGATTTCTATCTGGGTCCTGGGATTTGAGACCACAGGGACCCTTTTATTCGCCATTCTTCCTCCGAACCTATGTTGATCATTTGCTTTGGACCAGACTCTGTAGGGAATTCAAAGAGTCTTTTGGCACAAGCCCTGCCCTTCCAGAGCACAGTAATCATATTTGGACTGTATCTATCACTCCCATGGCCCATTCTTAAAATATTTGTAGATAGGCCCTATCCCCAGGATCTGCTGATTTGAGCAGAGTGGACATCCCAAATCAAAACCAATTCTTCTAATGGCCAGCTGGTGCCTAATCCCCTTCTCTTCCATGAGGATTATAATTGACAGAGGCTGTTTTTAGCTAGACCTATCAAGTTGTGTTACCAGGGCTGCTGGTCATAGGACAGCATCCTGGCAGAGGAAACCTTTGGTCAAATTTAAAGCTTGAATCTAAAGTAAACAATAAACTCAGGAGAATTTGAAGCACCTTAAATATCTATTTTAGCTCAGACCATGGTTCAACAAAGTCTTAAAGTCCCTGCTTTCATCAGGCTGGGTCTGCCTTGCTGTACTAAGCACATGTGAGGGCCAAAGTGAAATCTGAAAATGCTTTGAAGGAAAGTACCTCATTCTAGGAAGATAAAAGCATTTCACAGACAGCATTATCACTTTAATTTGCACACATCCCCTATACAAGCATTGATAGGGTACGGGTATTTAATCTGGGATTCTGATTTCTATAAGTATAGAGTGACTTGCATATTTATGGGAGCAGAAGGAACCCCCCAAAATGAACATAACGAAAAGAGAAATGCATGTGCCCAATGTTAGCCACCATTAGGGAAATGCGGTAGCAGTGGACTACACTGTGGAGCCATGGGCAATGGCACTGAGGAGAGAGAGCATGGGCTTGTTCATGAAAGAACAAATAGTCCAGCTTGGCTGAAGCTGTGGGTCTGCATCGAGAATTAGTGAAAAGCAATAGAGAGGAAAGGAATAAAAGGAGAGATGGTAATGAGGGGAAATAAAGGCAAGGAAACTGGGATTGGGGCAGAATATAAAGAGTTTGTATACTGGTATGAGCAAAGAGTTTGAACTTAATTTGGTAAACCTTGGGGAATTTTGGTTTTAGAAACACGGAGTGACATCTCAGCACTAACCCTAGGATCTCTGGAAACAGTGGGTAGAGGGTTTGGAGAGAGAGAGAGGCTAGACTAGCAGTAAAGGTCCAGACAAGAACCAGGCTTTTTTTTTTTTTTTTAATTATTTATTTTTAAAAATTACATTCAAAAAATATGAGGTCCCATTCAACCCCACCGCCCCCACCCCCCACTCCCCCCACAGCAACACTCTCTCCCATCATCATGACACATCCATTGCACCTGGTAAGTACATCTCTGAGCATCACTGCACCCCATAGTCAATGGTCCACATCATAGCCCACACTCTCCCGCGGTCCATCCAGTGGGCCCTGGGGGGATCTACAATGTCCCGTAATTGTCCGTGAAGCACCACCCAGGACATCTCCTCATCCCGAAAACGCCTCCACATCTCATCTCTTCCTCCCATTCCCCAAACCCAGCAGCCACCATGGCTACCCTTCCCACACCCATTCCACATTTTCTCTGTGGACATTGGATTGGTTGTGTCCATTGCACATCTATGTCAAGTGGGGGCTTAAGGAACCAGGCTTTGATCTTGGGAACCTGGTGCCTGAACCACTGATGAACTGCCCTCTAGAGCTCAGGCACCTCCAGAGCCACAGAGAACAAGAACCGTTAGTGCCAGAGGCTCTTAGAACAGAAAGGGCGGGACAAGAATCAGGAGCAGCTATTGAAGGATCTTTTGTGTGCTTTGGGGCCTCTACCGCATTAACATCTCTGGTTGAGCTGCTTTGGGTGGCTGCAGTTTTGGTCATCAAATCTTCAAACATTTGGCTATTCTCCGGACAGCCAGTCCCATGGAGTCCTGCAGCCTCGCTGACCTCCCGGCTCTGCCCACCCTTTGCTTTCTTGACATCACCTTTCCTTATTCCTTCCTTACCAGTTAATCAACTGAGTCACTTTCCTAAATAAAGACACTATGACCCCAGTTACAGAACTTAATTCTGTAAATATTTATGAAGCACCACCATGCGCTACAGATACTGGTAAAACCACAGTGAACAAGCCCCAAATGCCCTACACCTGACCTATGATATTGGGAACTCAGTATAAATCACAGAGCTCCAGAGAAAGCTGACTGACCTTTCTAACACTGAAGAGATTCTGTTCGGCAAACTTATACAAACTCTATTCTGCATAGGCTTGCCTTCGTGTTTTCCTTTGATTTGCTCTTCATGGAGTGTTGTTCAGAGCATTATAGGATGTTTAGCAGCATTCCTGGTCTCTACTGACTAGATGCCTGTAGCAGTACCACTTCTACCTGTCCACTTGTGACAAGCAAAAATGTCTCCAGACATTGCCAACTGTTCCATGAAGGGCAAAATCACCCAGGATTGAGAACCACTATTTTAGAGGAATCACATGACAACTTTATATATTCAACCTTAAGCTGTAAGAGAAGGAGGGTCTCAAGTCACAGCTTCAGTTTCTCTTCACGGTAGCTGGTGCTTGTGGGAGACTGAGAAGGAATCAGCCTGAGCTTCCTGGGCTCACAGCCATGGGGGGAAAGGCCGGCCAAATGGGAATCTGTTCTCCATGGAAGGTGCTGCTTCCTAGATCCTAAAAAATTGGGACCTGGGAAAGGACTGAGAAAACCAGAGGGAGGGCACTACCTTGACCTCCTCTCCCAAGTCAAAGATGGAGGGCTTGGAAAAGGGTGCTCAGAAGCCTTCCTCTCTTCCCTCCTTGCTTGGCTGCAGCACTCAAGACTGTAATTGGTCCCACTGTCCCTCCTTGGCAGTAGAGACAGTCTGCTTTGGAAGGGCACCAAATCCATTTTCCACTCATGAAAACAGGGAGGGTGGGGGAGGGTGTAACAGCCTCAGGGAGCTCTTCCTGCAGTGGGGATTTTGTTCCACTCTCAGGAATGCCACAGGTTTTCAGGAATTTGGCTCCAAGGCAGAGGTGATGCAGTAGGGATGAGAGAGAGAGTTCACAAAAATAACTATGATTTGCATCTGCATCATAGGGTGAAGGTGTTGAATTTTAAAAAGAAGAAAAACTAATGAGGTTTTGGTTCCTCAGAGCCTCATAGAAAGACATGGAGGCTATGATCTGCCCTCAGCTTTACAGATGGGTAAAACTGAATTTGTCAGTGCTCCTGAGTAGACACAGTTCAAGAGGACCAACTTACAACTCCCCAGTCTCACCAGAGACAGATGCATGAGCCAGATCAGCGCTTTCTCCATATTCCTATAAAGTGAGAAACATGCCTTCTGCAGCCTGCACAATTTGTATCTGCTCTCCATACTACCTCTTTCTTTATAGCAAGGATCCTAAAGTTCTTCTAATAAACAAGTTCTCTGAACAAAAATATTAAACAAAATTTTATAGAATGTCTTCTATGTGCCAAGTTCTGAGCTAGCAAACAAGACAGGAATGATTTCTGCCCTCTTGGAACATACAGTGTAGCCAAATAAATAACTAGAAATTCCTTTGCTGGCTAGTAAATCAGAGGAAAACAGCATGAAATGGTTCTAAGGAATATATTCAGGGTACGGAAAATGCTGATGGGCTATTTTAAACCCATCAGAGAAGAGCAGGTATCTCTCATGGAATGACAATGTTTAAACCTAATTAACTCCAGCTTCAACATTTACTTGCTTTGAACTTCCGCAAATCATTGTGCCTCACTTGAGTGGCAGCTTCTTCCTCTGTAAAATGAGGTATAAATATCTCTTTCTGTACTCTGTGCAGTTACAGAGTGTTGCAAGGAAAACAAGTGTAAAAGTCCTTTGGTCTAATGAAGATGGTGGTGGTGGTGGCGGTAGTGGTGGTGGTGATCAAAGCAGCTGCTTGTGTTCTGGTAAATTCCATTCAACAAATGGTTTTTAGGTGCCCACAAGGTGCTCAGCCCTGGCTTAAATGAAGGCTATGGGGCCAGTGTAAAGATTGCAGGTCAGCATGAATTTTGGGGAGTCAGCTGATGTGAAAACTAGGAACCATTTAGGATAGACTAGAGGCTAGTTTATTCAACAGAGGTATACCAGGGACCTTGTGGCTGTTTACAAAAGGAAAAAATCGAAGATCTGGGAGTGATTCCCTTGGATCCAGACTTTGTCAGGCCTTTGTAACAATAACAAGCAAGCCTTCCTCTTGCTGCCTGGTTCCTGTAGATTAGTTGGTTAGGCTTGATAAATTGCTAAATATGTGGAAAGTTCTGTAACATTTAATTCAGTTGTCCTTCACTAAGAATAAAGGAAGGAAACGGGGGGTAGGGGGTGCCTATCAAATTGCCCATCTACCAAAATAGCAGAGAAAAACTTTGTGAAGAAACAAAAATAAAACCCTATCTCCTCTCAAATCCTGTTTCCAAATTATTTGAAAGGGTTATTTCATTAACAAACTTCAGAAGGTCTTGAAACATTATCCTACATTAAATTTCAAGGCTCCATTAAGTGTCCTTTTGCTACTGCAAAAGGCAAGGTAGAGAAGACTAATTCAAGAAGGCGGAAAAAAATTCCTGGGAGAAAGTAATTTTAAAGGTCTGTTTGGGTTTGTTTGTTTTTTTTCAAGAAAGAGCAGAAAAGTCCTCCATCAGAAACAGTGGCTGGGCTTTCATCAAGGTCACCATCTTGTCCCGAATGGTTAGCCTGAGAAGACATCCAGAGGCCCCATTCCTGCTGCAGAACATGGTGTAGCCACCATGATTTGAAGAATCATCATACTATTTATCCTCCTTCTTAAACGAAAACCCCTTCAACCTCATGTCTAAAAATCATGCTCTCTTTGTCACTTTACAACAAGCTTCTGGCAAGGAGGTCCCTGGGAAAGGGATGATGTGAGACATTAAGAGAGGCCACAGATTATTTATGTATTATTTACTGCGCAACCGTACTTCCCAACTGGAGCGATTTTGCTCCCCAGGGGACATTTGGCAATGTCTTGTGTGATTTTTGGTTGTCACAACTGGGGGGTGCTACTGACCTCTAGCTGGTGGAGGTCAGGAGGCTGCTGAACATCCAGCAATGGCAGGACAGCCCTTCCATACCAAAGAACGATCCACTCCAAAATGTACATCATGCCAAGACTGACAAACCCTATCATACCGTGATTCTCTTTTATTTTTTCATCCTAATCTCTGCCCTCTTGATAATGAACTCATGCATTGATGATTGCATGATCCATTGAATGCAAGATAGCCACATCAAACCCTTTTAATTAATGGAAATAATTCTAATTAATTCATTATCTTTTTATCCCCTCATTCATTCTTTATTCATCTTGGGAGCAAGCACAAGTAAGAGCATATGGATGTCTTCCAGACACCAGCTCACATAAAAGAGAGTAAGAATGTTGCTGTTATCTTGCTGACGGGGCTGCACTCCAATCAAATTTCAGGAGTTTGCATGGCAATCTCATTGCCTCACTTTGCCAGGCATCGCGGAGTTGAAAAACAAGTCCCAGTGGAATTTGCTCAATTATAGCTCATCTTCTGAGAGGAATGGCAGAGAAGTGGATGATGTAATATTGATTGCCTGTTAGTAAAGAGAATAAGAATGTCGCCAAAGAATTAAGCTCAGGAACAGGAGCTGAAGTGCGAATGTTGAGAGGGTTGATGCTGTGAATGAAGACCTCAAGTCACATGACATGTTGACCAATAAGCTGAGGGGGCCTCTGGGAGTTAAGGTCATCTCTTACAAAGTGGTACCAATTTCCTCTCACAAAATTTGAGTCCATGTATCATACTCTTCTGTTTGCATCTTTATTTTCCTATATTCACATCCAACCATCAACTAACAGGGTTTGAGCCAAAACAAAGGTGGGCTGCCGGAAAACGGACTTTGGCCCAGTGGTTAGGGCGTCTGTCTACCACATGGGAGGCCCGCGGTTCAAGCCCCGGGCCTCCTTGACCCGTGTGGAGCTGGCCCATGCGCAGTGCTGATGCGTGCAAGGAGTGCCGCGCCACGCAGGGTGTCCCCCGCATAGGGGAGCCCCACGCGCAAGGAGTGCACCCATAAGGAGAGCCGCCCAGCGCGAAGGAGGGAGCAGCCTGCCCAGGAATGGCGCCGCCCACACTTCCCGTGCCGCTGACGACAACAGAAGCGGACAAAGAAACAAGAAACAAGACGCAGCAAAAAGACACAGAAAACAGAGAAAACAGACAACCGGGGAGGGGAGGGGAATTAAATAAATAAAAAATAAATCTTAAAAAAAAAAAAAAAAAGGTGGGCTGCCTTCCTTCAATGAACTGAGCACATTTTGTTTCTCTACCCTGAATTCCACTTAGTCAAATAAATGCTTTCATCATAGACCATGTTTGTTGATGAGGGAAGGGACCTCTCAATCTTCTTAATAGATTCTCTACTTTTTGATGCAATCTATTTTATACTCAAATGTTTTTTAACTGCTTTACTTCTAAGAAGTATTGTTTAGAGACAATTCCCAACTGTGCAACAAGTGTTTTTCCTCTTCAGCACATTTCTGCAACACAGCTTGTGCCCACCCAATACCTTGTTGATATCTTAGAGGAAGGGAGAGGGATGGGGGGGCTGGAACTGAGCCTGTGTGTCTTGGGGTTTATACACAGCTGAGCCTGTATAACTGAGGTCTGAAAGCTGGAAGCAAATGCAGGACCCAGCATTCAAAGATCAACTTACTTTGTCATGACATCTTCCTTGCACCAATGCCCCTCACAATCAAATCGCCATCATAAAAAAAACTAATATTCATGGAGTGACTTACAACACAATAAACACTTTCCTGTAATGATTCCCTCTGTAATCTATGAGAATTATAGCTATGAGAAAGAAAGTATTATTCTCACAGCTAGTTGGACGAGTTCACCCATTATACCTATTGAATTGACTCATGTTAAAATTAACAAGCTTTTTCATAGAGATATTTCATAGAGATTATTTTCTTAAGTGCACTTCTCCTATCTCTTTACTCGCCCTGGAATTCCTCACTCCCTTTGGTAACTATGTTCCAAATCTGCCATGCTAAAGAGCTCCAGAGTATATGAGGAGAGCTGCAGAAAAGACATTTTCAGCAATACATGTCTTAGAGGACCTAGAATTTATACTCTCTTCTTGGACAGCTCTACTTTTGCCTCTTAAACAATGCTTTAGCTTTTCTCCTTTCCTTGGTTTGATTACATAGCCTTTGGCCCATCCTAACTGACCCATTGGGATAACATGCAGAACTCTGTCTACCCATTACTTGCATGGAGGCCAGTCACGTGTTCTCCCAATGACATATCTCCAACTTAACTTCAGCATAATAGATACTTAGTGTAAGCATCCAATCACTCCTGAGACCCATCTCCTTTCTTTCTGTCATCATTAGTTCATCACAGGTATCCATCAACCACTTTTGTTTATAGTAAAGCATGTTCCTAGGCACTTGGAGAATTTAAAAGAGAGAAACACTCAGATCCCATAATAAAGAGGTTTCTATCTAAAACTGGGTAAGAGAAATGTCCGTATCCATTGAATGTCTTCTGTATCCCAGGCCTGGGCAGGGTGCTTTATAGGTGCAGGCTCGTTAAGTTCAGAACAGACACATAAGGGAAGCAGATGTGGCTCAACTGATAGAGTGTCCACCTACCATATAGGAGATCCAGGGTTCAATACCCAGGGCCTCCTGGCCAATGAGGTAAGCTGGCCCATGTACAGTGCTGCCATGTGCAAGGAGTGCTGTGCCACATGGGTGCCACCTGTGTAGGGGTTCCTTTTGCACAAGGAGTGTGCCCCAAAAGGAGAGCCGCCCCACCCTAAAAAAGCACAGCCCGCCTAGGAGTGGTGCCGCACACACAGAGAGCTGACATAGCAAGATGACTCAACAAAAAGAAACACAGAGACACAGATTCCTGGTGCCATCTGACAAGAATGCAAGGGGACACAGAAGAACACACAGCGAATGGACACAGAAAGCAGACAGTGGAGTGGCAGGGCAGGGTGGGGGGGGCAATAAATGAATGAATGAGTGAATTAATGTTAGAAGTTTGTTATTCCTGTTTTAGAGAGAAGTCAATAGATCTGTTCAGGATCACCTTACAGTAAATGACCTGGTCAAGACTCAAGTTAGGCATGTATAGTTCTATCCTTTCAGGCTACATCTCAGAATTAAATATAGTGCAATCCAGATGGCACCTGAATCCCCAAATCCCAGGAAAATAAGTCAGAACAACATCATTCAGCCCTGCGTTAAGTGCTACATGCATCTCAACAGAGTGACTCTCCATTCCTACCTCTAGATTGAGTTGATGAATGTTATCTGTCTCTGAAGGCAAGAATCTCAACCTCCTGTGTCATGCCAAAGGATACCACGTTAATTCTGGATTATACAAAAAGCAAGCAATGAACTGCCTTGCCTAGAGAGAAAAGTGCAGATCTGAAAGTTAAGAGATGTCCAATCATTGCCCCTAACCAGATCCCAACAAGTCACTTCATCTTCATGGTCTTGGTGTCCTTATTGGTCAAATTGGAATTTACTCAATAATTCTTCAACATCTACTTTGTGCTAGGCACTATTCTAGATGCTGAGAACATAGCAATGAACCAGAGAAACAAGGTCCCTACTCTCATGCCCCTTACATTCTATGGGAGAACTGAAGCAATAAGCTGATATAAAGGCAGTGATTCCATAGAATGATTAGACCATTCAAGACAATAGACAAAGTGAGGTGATAGAGAATGATGAGTTGGGATAGGAGTAGGGTGAGGGCCGTTTTTCTTTAGAGCAGATAGCAAAGTTTACTTTGAGAGAAGCCATTTCAGCTGAGAGCTATATAGTGAGAAGGAGACAGTCACTGGAAGATGGCATTACACAGAGGGAACAACCAATGCAAAGGCTCTGAGACAGGAACCAAAGTGATGTGTTTGAGAAACAGAAAGAAGGTTAGTGTGAATAGACCCTAGAAAGCAGAATGCGTGCAGTAAAGAGTGGGAGGAACTGACAGGGGCTAGATCCTGTGGGTTCTATAAGCCACTGTTAGGAATAAGAACTGCTTTCCTCACCTGACAGCATTATTTTAACTCACGTGGAACAGCACTTTAAATGGAAAAGTCGTTAGTAGAGTTTAAGCTCAATAAATATGGTATTGTCCAGAGCCTTGAGGTGTATTATATGTTCTCTATTTGTTGCCAAATTCTTAACCAGCAGGCTTATGTGTGATCTTGGTTCAATCACTCTTACCCCTGGGATTGTTGTAAGGAATGGAAATATTCAATCTGGACAAATCCAGGGATATTTTGTCCCTGTTTTTCCTCCTAATACAGTTTTCTGAATATAGAGAGCAGAGTAGGAATGGTGAATTCAGGGAATAGATCTTGCCTTCAGTCCATAAAGACACTGCAAGCAAGTAGCAGGACAAAAGCTGGGCTGTTTTCTTTAGTTGAGAGACAAACCACATAAAGTTATTTTATTTTATTTACAGCACTTTTTTTTTTTTACCAGATGTTTGTGGTTGATAATTTAGGAAAGAAAAATCTTTTGAGATCAGATAGTTCCTCCATTTCCTTTGCCTTCTGAGGAAACCAAAATGCATGTGCAGATAAGAAAATAGACAGGCTGCCCTCTGTACCCATGAAGGAACACAAAACAGAACCCAGGCTGCCAGGGAATGTCAAAGAGCTCTGGGAACAGAGAGGTTCATTAAAAATGTAAAACAAGTGCAATGATTGCATGTGGTTGCCTTTGGGACATTTTGCTTTAGCCCTCATATGTGTTAGAAAACAGTACTGCAAATGCCATAATTATTTTAAGATATAAAATTATTTAAATTGGCTAATGAATGCAGACTCTGACACCAGTCTGCATAAATCTGGATTTATTAGTGTGTTCTTACAGAGGGGGATGGGAATTGAAAGAAGCTTTATTCATTAGCAGCATTATCTGCACTTTCTTCTCCTCAGCCCATTCAAAGACAGAATGTCCTAAACTGCATGATGATCTAGAGGCAAGAAGGTAACAACTTTATATTCTCAAAGGAAAATAGGGAATGTAAGAGATCATCAAATCTGTAGAAACGGTTGTAAGTCTCTAAGACTGCCCTTTGCATTCCAACACTATCTTCTCCCTTTTGAAAGAAAGAGGGAAGGAGGGAGGGATTTAAGGAGGAAGAAAGAAAAAAAAAGAGAGAAAAAGAAGGAAGGAAGATAGGAAGGAAGGAAGGGAGGGAGGGAGACAATCTATAAATTTAGGCATTGTAGAACAAGGTGGTAAATTGATGACAGACCTATTTCAAACTACTGCTACTCATTTAGAATTCCACTGGACTTATACATTATATCTTTACATAATATTTATGATGTCCCTGATTTAGGTCTTGGTAAACTACCAAAAACCAAATGATCTCAAGTTTGAGTCTTAAGATAATTCATTCGTCCCTCCCTCTTTCTCTCTTCTTCCCTCATCTCACCATCTCTTCCTCTCTCCCTCAGTCCCTCTCATTCTTTTCCCCTTCTTTTCTTCCCTTGATCTGCCAGCCCCTTCTTTTTACAATTTTTCATATAATTTATTAAGGTATAATTTACAAATAAAATTCACTCTTTTAAGAGCACAAGCCCAGGAGGAGATTGATAAATCACACAGCAACTTTAACTTTGTAAGAAACTGCCAAACTATTTTCCAAAGTGGTTGTTCAATTTGGATTCTCACCAGCAGTGTATAAGAGTTTCAGTTGCTCTGTATCCTTCCCAGCACTTGGTATTACCAATCTTTTGTTTTATGTTGGCCATTCTAATAGGTATATAGTGGTATCTCATGGTTCTAATTTGAATATCCCTATTGACTAATGATGTTAAGCATCTTTTCATGTACTTATTTGCCTTCCCTATATCTTCATTGATGATGTTTTTTGTAAATGTTTTAATTGGGTCCCTGCCTTCCTTAAAAAAAAAACGAAAGCATTAGCTTTCTGTGGTATGTTGAATTAGATACCCCAACAAAAGACATGTTCTTAATCTTAATTCACATTCAGGAATGTGAAACCATCTGTAAATATGATCTACTGAAGATTTTGTTTTTAGGTATGGCATAGTCAACTATATGAAATAGATCTTAATCCATATCACCAGAGGTCTCGTCAAGAGAAGAAACTGGAAGCCAGAAGTCACAGAAGACCACAGAGGAAGAAGTCAGAAGTCATGGGAAACTGGAAGAGCAGATGAAAGGAGAGAGAGATGTAAGCAAAGGAACCTCGGGGACTGCAGCAAGCCAGCAACAGAATGCTACAGTTTTGGGGAACAAAGAATGACTTTGCCAATGCTGTGATTTGGGACTTCTAGCCTCCCAAACTAAGAGCCAATAAATACTAGCTGTTTAAGTCAATGTATTATGTGTTATTTGAGATGAAAGCATGGCAAACAAAGACACCTTCCATGGAGGAAGTAAAGGAAAACCTGTGTTCATAGGAATTATGATCCTAAGTCAAATAGAGGAAATAATGAACTGTGGCTTCCTTATTTTAAAGTTGGAAATAATTGCTACTTCACAAGAGATTTAAGAGAATTAACTGAGATAATTATAATACTTTAAATACTCAGTCTAAGAATAAATTATTTTTCTAATTGGAACCATATCCCCTAAATGTTAAAAAGTAATACTTGCCATTTTCATATAGATTTCTGGTTTAAAATTCACCTTCAAATACACTAGCTCAATCAATTCTCATCACCAGTGTATATTGCTATTATTTATATTTTATCCACAATAAAGCAACAACTCAGGGAATTTAAGTTACTTATAATCACACAACCAGAAATGCATGAAGACTTGAACCCAGGGCTTCAGAGTTATTAAATCTTCCCTCCATTATTTTATGGCACTGGAACATTACAAGTTAGTAGATTAATCAAAAGTAATGGGTCATCTTAGAAGGGAGATATTTTTCATTTGGGTATACAGCAGTTTCCATAGATAAAAGGGAATCTGTGCAGAAGAGCAGTTTTGTACATAGAAGCCTTTGCTTATTAATCAATGTGGCAGATTGTTTTTTGCCAAGGACACTCTTTTTTCACTTCCTCTACCCTCCACAGCAGTTCTACTGGCAACCGGTAATAGTTTTAAGCTGACGTCTGACGGTCATCTCTGCCGGAGGGCAGCAGGTCTCACTGAAGTAATGGAACCATGTAAGAGCTGTGCTCACTCAGATTCTTCACTTCAAGTCTTCCTGAGTGATATGTTATCTCTCCATCTCTTTGTTTCCTCTCCAGGAATCTTTGTGTTCTTACTCTTGTTGTTGTCATCCTTTTCTAGCAGAGGGTAGAGATTAGAGACACAGCATCCAAACCAGATTTTCCTCTGATTCATGATCATTAACCTAATCAATTAACATTAATTTAGTACTTACTAATTCATGATATCCAACAGACTTTGAATTCTGTTCTATTCCGAGAATTGTAGTTCTGAGATTGATGTAAATTCCAGGATGTAAGAGCTGCAAATTTAGGAGAATATCAAGGTGCAACACAGTCTGGGCACCAACATCTTCTGAACAAGATATTTCCCAGAGGAGCATGGCAGCTCTCTGCAGCATGGCCAGCTCTGATCCTCCTGGGCCCATTCAATGAAATGTCAGAAGACTTGGTCAGTGTTGCCATTTGAGACCAGTTTGGGGAAAGCTAGGGTAACTCCACTTGTCACTGAGAGTAGGGACTGGAGAAGATCAGGAAACTAAGTGATGCCCAGGTTCACATTGGAAGTGGGAGGGGGCATTGTTCCCTCTTTATCTCAGTGAGCAGGGATCTCCAGCAATCTTCCACTCTCTCCCCACCTTCTTGGGGACCCAAACACTAGACTGCCGTTCCTGGTTTCTTCTCCAGCACTGCCCATTAAAAGAGGGAAGATTTGGTCTTTGTGACCTCCCCCAGGACTAGGGTGAGATGTCAGGCAGAGCTGATGGATGCGACAGGGACCCAGACTTCTGCAGGAGAAATGAGACTCCCTCATTCAGCAGCTTGTGTGAGGAGATCAGCCTTTGCCCAATACCCATCTATGGACTGCCAAAGCTAGTCTCAACATTTTCATTTCTCCCTCTTAATTTGAAAATTATTCCTTTTTGTCTTCAGCTGGGTTTTATTTTTTAATCCTAAGTTATATCTTTTCTTCTCCTGATACAACAGGAAAGAACTGAATTGAGTTAGAGAATATTGGCACAAATCTTGTGAATTTTAAAAGCCCAAGAAGTATTCTCTGTGATCCCAAATAGCTAAGGCACCTGGACAATAAATATGTATTAAATTCCTATTATGTTCTAAGTACTGTCCTAAACTAACAAAGATGAGTAACTTCAGGTCTGGGAGGCTTCCTGCAGGAGGTATGAACTGAGTTAGATCCTGAAAGATGAATATGATAAAGCCAGTAAAGAAGAAAAGGACAGGCAAAGAAAATAGCTTGAGCAAAAACAAGACAGAGGACACAAGATTGTGAGGGAATAATTTCAAACTTTAGTACCAGTAAAGCATAAAATACAAGACAGGGAATGGAGGGCCTTATAGACCATACTAAGTAGCTTGAATTTTATTTTAGAGGCAATAGAAAGAGTTTTTGTAGGAGAGTAGAGTATTCAGATTTTCACTTCAGATGGACTACTTTAAAGTGAAGTGTTGGGGGCCTGAATTTGAGAGGGACAAGATTGAAGACAAGTTAGCAGATAGAGTGCCTCTCAACTAGAGGTACAAACTAGAGATTTCCACAGTTCACCCCAGATTTTTAGAAACATGCTTTTTTTTAAAATCATAGACCGATACTGAAATATACCCCCTGCTGGGAATCTCATTGTTAGAAGATTACATGGCAGTGGTCCAGATAAAAAATAATGAGGATCTGAACTAGACTGGGAAAGAAGTGAAGAGACAGATTTAACAACTATTTAGGGGGAATGGATGTGGCTCTGCGTTTGTGCTTCCATCTACCATATGGGAGAACTGGAGTTAATTTCTGGGGCCTACTAGTGAAGGTCGCCCACGTAGTGAACCGACCCACATGGAGTGCTGGCCCAAGCAGAGTGCTGGCCTGTGCAGGAGTGCTGGCCCACAAGGCAAGCTGATCCAAGCAGAGAGCTGGCACAGTAGGGTGATGCAACAAAAAGAGACACAGAGAAAAAACAGTAAGAGACACAGCAGACAAGGGAGCTGAGGTGGCACAAGAGATTGAGTACCTCTCTTCCACCCCAGAAGGTCCCAGGATCAGTTCCTGGTGCTCCCTAAAGAGAAGACAAGCAGACACAGAAGAACGCATAGCGAATGGACACAGGAAGCAAGGCAGGAGGGAGGAGGGTTGAATAACGAAATAAATCTTTAAAAAAAAAAAAAAAAAGAACTATTTAGGAAGTGTAAACAGCAGAACCTATTTATTCATTCATTCCCAGAACAAGTATTAGGTCAAGCACTTTGCTGAATGATAGGAATTCAATGATAAAAATAACTTAGTCCCTGCCATTTAAAATTGTATTAATACAACCTTGTGCTGAATTTCTCCAAAGCAGCACTTATATCTTTAGCAACAGTCGACATAAGGAAAAAAAATTCCTGAGATAGTATGGCCATGAACAAGCCCTGACATGGATTTGCAGCCTCAGTTGTCCATAGAATCTCAAGGAATTTGGTTTAGGCAACACACAGAACAAAATTAATCTTCCTTGGAGAAACACATTTTATTCTCAGTCTCAAATAATCTCCATAGATAATTTTCAAAAACAATGAGCTGTGCACAATCTAAAAAATAAAATAATAAAATAAACTGAAATGAAAGAAAATTAAATTAAAAAGTAAAATAAAAATGAAAATAAACAAGGAAACAGACTATAGAAACAGGCTTGTAAAGACCTCAGATATTGGAAATATCAGAAACAGCTTACAACTATGTAATGTATGTTTAAATATATAAAAGAAAAGCTTAAAAATATCATCATGACAAAAAAATATAAAAGGTGACTTACTAGTTTATAAGGATCCCTTAGAATTGAAAATTACAATATCCAGAATGAAAACCTCAATGGACAATTTTAATAGGAAAATAACATAGATGAACAGAGAATCTGTGAACTGGAAGATACGAAGAGATTGTTCACAAAGGTGCAGCAAACATTTTTTTAAAGGGCCAGATAGTAAATATCTTAGACTTGTAGGCCATACAGTAGTTATGGCAACTATTCAACCCTACCATTGTAGTGTGAAAGCAGCCATAGACAGTAGACTAATGGGCATGGCTGTGTCCCAGTTAAACTTTATCTACAAAAGCAGGCTGTGGAACACATTTGGTTCATACAGGGTGTGACCTCAAAGAGCAGAACCAGTGCTCCTCTGTTGCCAAAACCCCATTCAGAGTTCTGAGCCAGCCCAGAAGCGACCAATCCTTAATCCTGGTGTCTGTCAAATCATAGGCGCTATAAGTTAGTCAGATCCACAAGTTCTGAACAAATGTACAAAGCATTAGCAGATGCACACATATATTTACACTGTTTGTGCATACCTATGCACATCATTTTATCTATCCTGTGACATTTTTCATGTTGAAAGATAAAAACTTGAGATCTTTTCCTACTTTAGCATTCACAGTGCCTTCTGCCCTTCTGCCCTCACCCATGTACTCATCACTTCCTTCCTGCAACAGCATCCAGACCTGTCTCACCACCCTCATTTAGGCTATATATTTCTGCCAAAACTTACTGTTCATAAGACTAGAATTTACAACCGTTAGTCTCAATCACAAGATGAGGGGATGGACAGAGTACAAGTAATAAATCTCAGCCCCTATAAATTTATCCCTCTACTTTAAAAGATGGGACAATACCTGGGGTATCTCCCTGGTTTCCCTGATGGTCTCCAGTGCCTTGGTTGCCAGGACTGCACTTGGAGAATGAGCATGTTTCTTAGAGATTCCATACCTGCTGCTGCAACTGCCCCCAGGCAAGTCAGCCCTCAGCAGAGGACCCCAGTGGGAACTGCAAGGAGCTCCCTCTATTATCTAGCTCAGAATTTCCTTTAGTGCACAATGATCAGTCAAGCTTGACATCAAGCAGAGGTCTATTCTGTGCAGGCCAAAATAGCCTCCCTTTGCTGTCCCCTGTGTCCAGCACTTGTGCTGAACCCAGTTTCTTTCCTTCTCACTCACAACATTGAGGTAGCATGGACTGCGGGTGCCAGGTAGAACAGTCACCTCTGTTTCCTGAACTGTTTTCTTCTACTTTCATTCTCCCCACTCTAGTTCTCTTCAGATCTGATAATCCAATGCCTTCACCTCTTCTAGAGAGAGAGACGGCTGTCTCCATCAACCAATCTGTATGGGCTCCTTCCAGCCCAAGGGGTAGCTTCGATGAGCTATTCCAGTTATCCTGGACACCTGAAAGAAATTTCCTTACTGGGGAGGTTAATACTACATATCTGTTACACAAGATCTTTTTTAAAAGAACCTGCAAGCATTTCTTATTCTCAGTCATACAAAAAACAAGTTCCTCTGACTGACTCTGATGACTCCCCACTCTGACTGCAGCTTCCCCTTCCACCTGTACTTCCTGGAAGTCCCCAGTCAGAATGACCTTCACCAGCCCCACCCTGTCCTTTCAAACCCTGTAACCTTCACAAACCCTTCCCATCCCTACCCAAGGGCTCTTCACTCCTCAGAGGTCCCAGAACTGCTCTCGCCCACCCTGATCTTCCCTCTACTCCTGGAGCATTTGTATAGTCTCTATTGTAAAATATGTAAAATATATTATTTTGCAACTCAAATGTTAGTTCTTAACGCTGGCTGAAGTGGACCCCTGAAGATCCTTATTCTGGAGGCTTCTAGAGCATTTGAAAGCTCCCTGGTTGGTTCTGATGTGCAGTCAAGGGTGAGAAACATTGCTTTAGAAACACCTTATCTTGTGATTTTATGTAATTGCCTTTTATGTCTAAGTCTTGTTTCCCTAAATAGACTATACAATTATTGAATTAAGAAGTTACAACTGGGAAGTGGATGTGGCTCAAGCAATTAAGCATCTGCATCCCACATGAGAGGTCCCAGGTTCAGTCTCCAGCGCATCCTAAAAACAAAAAAACAAACAACAAACAAACAAAATGAAAAAACCAACTCAAGGGAGCTAATGTGGCTCAGTGATTGAGCACCAGCTTCTTGCATACGAAGTCCCAGGTTCAATCCCTTCTCCTGATAACCACAGAAGTTATAACCACAATTTTTCTGTCCCCTCCACATTGTCTTGTCTACCAGGCATATAGTAGGTGCTCAGTAACAACTTAATTGATGGATTTAGCACGATGTTGGATAACAAGCTCTTAAAAAGAAAGGAGGAAAGTTACAATCTATTTCTAACTCCAAAACCACCAAGCCAATATCCTCTCTGGATTTCTGCTTCCTCATTTATAAAATGAGGGTGATAATTAGGTTTCCAAACTCCTGGGAGCCCAAAGGAAAGAGTAGAAGTTCATGAGTTATTTTTACTGTTTCAAAAAGCCATTAAAAGTTATACATTTATATCAAAGCACAGATTAGTCATCTATCAAAATATGTATTAATAAATTGCAGTGGGGATAGGTTTAAAACTGCTTTTAAAATTATGAAGTTCTATGATTCCATTTTATTTGCTCAGTACTTAGGCTCCAGATACCTTGAGAGAAGGAGTATAATCGAGTAAGTGGTGAATTTTGAGTTACAAAAACTGGATTCAAACCCCAACTTCATCACTTAGTAACAGTATTCTCTTGAACAAGTTTTTAACACTTCTGAGCCCATTCCTTCACCTGTAAAATGGGAATACTGATAGCAGCTATTCCATAGAATTTGTTATAAGAATAAATGAATCAATACATGGAAAGTTTAATGCTTTGCTTGGCTTAAGAGCTCAATAAATGTTAGCTATTGTTACTAAGAGTATACTTGGGATGAGATAGTCAGAGCTACAAGACAAGGAAAGAAAGGAGGGTCAAATCACAAGAAATATTTATCTTGGGAAACATTTCTTCCTAGACTAGGTTTTTGAATAGGTCCATGGTTTGGAATAGCCCTTCAGCTACAGAACATAGGGTCAGCCTGTTTGCAGTAGCAAATGTGGTATGCCCTGCATCATGGAACATTGAACTCTGAGGAACCACAGACATTTCCCAAGGCTGGGCTTCCCCATTTCTGTGTGTCCACATCACCCAGGGGACTTCATAAAATGCTAATTCCCGGCCAGAGATTCTGACTGAGTAGTTCAGGAAAATGCACTTCTTCATTTTTAATAAGCCCATAAGAAAAAAAATATCCTAAGAAAATTATTCAAGAAGAAAATTTCAAAACCCAAGTGGAGCGGTTAAGGATACACTACAATGCCTGCTGGAGCAAAAATGTTGGTTGTAGTAGTCGGCATGCATGTGATCAGGCAGTTCATCAGCAAGAAGCAGAAAGAGGAGGAAGGGGAGGGCAGGCCAGAGGGCAGTGGAGGCACAGACATGGCCACACAGTGTGGGGAGAGGACAGGAGGAGGGCTGTGGGATGCTTCGGTGCCCAGGGACTGATAAGGAACCCTGGGGATTCTAGAAGCTTCAGGAAAGATAGATTCATCACTGTGAGTCCACAGCTTTGGTTTATTAATTGTTTTATTGTTGTATGATTCCATTTATATAAAAGTGATAAACAGACAAAACTTATCTATGGAGTCAAGAGTCAATGATCATCGAGGTCATGTTGCTTTCCTGGACTAACATCTTTTTTGTTGCTGCCAACCCAAATAGAGGCACTTACTGACTACAGCGTGATGTTGGGGTGCTGAGGGTGATAATGATGATGAGGATCTGGTGTCCAGACTTGGAAAAGACAAAGTGAGCCAACAGGAAGATGCTGCCATTTTCAAAAAATAACCCAGTTAGTTTGCCTGGACTTCTTTTCCTTATTTTTCTTTTCTTGTAAATCTGCTGTTGGTTTAAACTCTCCCTTAAAGATTGTATGCCACAGTCACAGGCAAGACAAATATTTAATGGTTTGGTTGATTGTTGCAGGGATGAAACACCTTTTTTGTCTTTTCTAAAACTTATTTTTGTAATCATTGTGAGTCTAGATAATATTGAGAGAAAATTCTTAGCCCATTACTCTGCCTTCATTCTTAGCCATTAAAGTTTCTATTTTTCACATTTCACTTTGGTATATACTTTTCTGAGCCATGCTTGGAAAAGATATGTCCCTATATTGAAATTGTAAGAGAGCCTTATGACTTCTGAACTTATTCTTAACCTTAGTCCTTATCTGAAATTGGATCCAACTTAAGGAGTTTAAAACTCAACAAAGAAAATCAAGAATAAGTGTCCTAAATTCTCCATCCAGAGTACATTTTCATTTATGGCTGCTAAAATGGAGTTCTTATTAGCTAACGTGCCAGTTATTTAGATGGATGGTGCTCTAGGTTATATGAACGGTAACAGAAATTTTGAGGGGGCATTTGTTTGGGAGAACTTTCTCCCACTTCCCTTGTTTCCACTTTGAATTATAAGCACCTTCCTTATTTCTCCACCCTATTACTCATTTACACAAGAGGAAGAGTTGCTAATCTGCCTGTCCAGAGCGTGACCTTCTTTGGGTAGGGCCACTGCTTTGAAAGCTGATGGGTAGTTGGAAGCATCTTGTGTTATACTTGCTGTAGCTGACTGAGGAAGGTCCAGCCTTCAAAGGACAGACCCGGGTCCCCTTGCTCGACTTCTGCTCTTCTTAACTCCTTAGGGAACCAGGTAAGGCAGAACCTGCCTTGATAGGAAAAAAGTAAAAGTTCCCCTTTATCCTTATGCATAAGCCACATGCTCCAATTCAATTTAACCAAAGAAATCTTGCTTAGGACAAGTGGTAAAGTAGTAGTATAATTGGATATTTGCTCAGATGTTAATATATCTGCTTATTGTTTCCCATTTTGTTATTGATCTTTGTAGATATAATTCCTTCAGAACAAGGGTGAGCCTTAGGACTCAGATACCAAATTCCAAATTCTCTACCTTAAATCTTTATCAGAATTCTCCGCTCCCTCCAACCAAGGTTGAATACTTACTAAAATCATTTTGTGGGAAGCGGACTTGGCCCACTGGTTAGGGTGTCTGTCTACCACATGGGAGGCCCCCGGTTCAAACCCCGGGCTTCCTTGACCCGTGTGGAGCTGGCCCATGCGCAGTGCTGATGCGCGCAAGGAGTGCCGTGCCACGCAGGGGTGTCCCGTGTGTAGGGGTGCCCCACGCACAAGGAGTGCGCCCCGTAAGGAGAGCCACCCAGCACGAAAGAAAGCACAGCCTGCCCAGGAATGGCACTGCACACACGGAGAGCTGACACAGCAAGATTTCGCAATAAAAAGAAACACAGATTCCCGTGCCGCTGACTACAACAGAAGCGGACAAAGAAAAACACGCAGCAAATAGACACAGAGAACAGACAACTGAGGCGGGAGGGAAGGGGAGAGAAATAAATAAATAAATAAATCTTTTTTAAAAATAAAATAAAATGACTTTGTTACTCTTTTTTTTCTCTCTCCTCACCTCCCCTCCTCCAGTTGTCTGTTCTCTGTATCCATTAGCTGTGTGTTCTTCTGTGTCCACTTGCATTCTCCACAGCACTGGGAATCTGTCTCTTTTTGTTGCATCATCTTGCTGCATCAGCTCTGTGTGTGTGTGGCGCCACTCCTGGGCAGGCTATACTTTTTTCAACAGGGTGGTTCAATGAGCGGTGCACTCCTTGCGCGTGGGGCTCCCCTACGCAGGGGACACTCCTGCGTGGCAGGGCACTCCTTGCACACAGCAGCACTGCACGTGGGCCAGCTCACCACACAGGCCAGGAGGCCCTGGGTTTGAACTCTGGACCTCCTATATGGTAGGTGGACGGTCTATAAGTTGAGCCACATCTGCTTCCCACTTCGTTACTCTTAGTTCCTGTGCAGCTCTTTATTCTGTTCTCTCTTCTGAGTGAAATCCACCCTCTACATTATAAAAAGTCCAAGATATTTTCTGCTACTTTAGGTTTATGCTTGGAAAGAAGAACTTAAGAGGTGGTCCATTTCCCCTTAAAACATCATTTGCAACTGGATACATGCTTTCTAAATGATTTGTGGGAACTTTGGTTTAGCCTGTGGTGAGACTATAAGAACCACTTGCTCCCAAAGACTTTTTGTAAAAATTCAGTATTCTTACCAATTTAGAAATGAGATCATTTAGCCCACCACTGAGAAAGTTCCAAAGCAATAGGGTCTTAGAGGTCATTTTATCTATATCCCACCTATAACAGTCAGGGTTCTCCAGAGAAACTGAACAAATAGGAGATTTCATTCATATGCATATATATGTAGAGAGAGAGATTTATTTTAACAAATTGACTCACAATTATGGAGACTGGCAAGCCTGAAATCTGTGGGGCAGGCCAATAGAGTGGAAAATGAAGAGGCAGGATTCTGAAGGCAGAATTTCTTCTTTTCCAGCAAAGGACTTCAACTGGCTGGATGAAGCCCACCCAACAACAACAATAGCAACACATAGATCAATATTTGATTAAATATTGAGTTGAGTACTACAACCTAGCCATGTTGACACATGAAATTAACCATCACATCACCCAATACAGAAATTTATTGGAGAGCAGATATAGCTCAAGTGGTTGAGTGCCTGCTTCCCTTATACTGGGTCCTGGGTTCAATCTCTGAACCTCCTAAAAAAAAAGAAGAAAAAAAGAAATTACTCCTATAATAGTTCTGATAATGAGGGATTACCAGCATCGACACAAACATTTCCTGTAACATACCACTCACACCCCTCCCAGGGATACATAAGAATGTTAATACAATCTGTATAGTTATGTGTTTTTTTTTAAAAAAAAAAAAAAGGTTTAAAGGAAATATAGCTAAATTTCGAAGTTTGAAACTTGTTAGAAACATGATTAGTTTATATATGATACATTTAAGATATACATATTCAATATACTGTTTCATGTATGCCTGAAATATTTCATAATGAGAAAAAAAGATTTTAGTTGCTGATTATAAAAGTAAAGAAAAAAACAGAATAAATTTTTCTGGACATTATATTCCTATTAGTTATCCTAAATTGTAGTCCTATAGGCACATTTTGACCTTGTGCTCAACTTCTATGTCTCCCAAAGTAAGGAAATTCCATAGTTTCTCATTGTTCACCCAAAAGGGTTTCTCACAATCTTTAGAGTCAAAATCATCCTCTCCCCTAATATAGATCTCTTGTTTAGTTCCCTCTTTCTTCTAACAATCTCTCTCCATTTATTTGAAAATCGGTAATTAAGTCCTTCCTTATTCTTTTCTTTAGCATGATACTGCAGATTCAGTTAATCATGAGTATGTACAAAGTTTTTAGAAATCACTCTTGTCTATCCCTTTTCCCTAGGAGGCCCACATCTAAACGAGTCCAGATAGATGATAATCTCTGCTTTCAGAAAGGTCTTCAACCAAATCACTTCCATTGTCTTCTGGGGGTGACATGCTGGGCTTTAACAGTTTTCAGCACCAAGAAATCCTTTATATTCCTCTTGTTCCAGTTAAATCTCCTCTCCTCTAGTACTCTAGAGGCAGGGAATAAAGGAGCATAGTTTTCTGTAAAAATAACCCTTCTTGTGCTGTATATATTCTTTTCTAAGAAATGGTTAGATTACCCTCAAAGTATTGCTTTCTATAAGATAAAGTGCCCCTCGGTATGACCAGCTAAGGGAGGGGGTTGAACAGGCTATCTGAGCAGAGCAATTGCTTCCACATTACACGTGACTCCAGTTTTACAAACGGCCCCTAGTCCTTTTTCCCCACTGTTTCTCTTCTAGCTTCCCCATCATCCAAACACCTCCCTACTTTGCCAAGTGTGTTGGCAAAATTGTTGGTTTTCTTTGAAGCGCACCACATACCCTCCTATCTGTTCAGCCAAAGGAGTTGTTTTATTTCCCTAGAGTGCTGAAACTGTCTCCCTCACTTCCATGTCCCCAGGTCTTGCTCCAGGTAAAGAGTAGGTACTCCATATATATTTGCTGGTTGAAAAACAGAATAAATAGATAAAGGGAATCAGAAACATCTGAATACAATCACTTGATCAATCGAAAATGCCCAAATAACACCAATAGATTGTGTTCAACCCCATCAGATAATTATTTTATCATCTACCAATGGTAAGCTCTTGACATTTGTCTCATTGCTTTTACCTACAGTATGTCCTTCAGCTTACAAACCTCTTAACTCAAGATAAGAATGAGAACTAGGAGAGGTAAAAGAATCATGTCCTCATCCTCTAGTGCCGCCCTCTTCTTGGTCCCCACCCCCCACCCCCACCCGTTACCATCACCCCAGCCCCTTTTAATCATTTAGGCCTGCAGTCCTTGCAGACTTCTGCGGTCCTCAGGGGCAGCATTCAGCACTTCTAGATCGAGCCAGTCAGCCGACTGACCTCGCACTCAAATGGCCTCCTCCCTCTCTTTGTCCTGGGCCACAGGGTGTGTATTCTGGTTCCCATGTGCCACCTGCTGGTCTCCCGAGTCACTGCTTCCAAAGTGCCTTTGGATACCTTGTTCTGGTTTAACAAAGGGAAGGAGGGGCTCTTTCTCAGTATGTGAGTTGGGTATGTGAATTAGTTCATTCCTACTTCCCGTCCCTGGAGGAAATGAAACTGAGGCCCTGGAGAAAGAGGTCTCGCCCCAGAGCCAACAGCTGTTTAGGAATTCTTTGCCCTTCTTAAAGCATTCTTTAATCATGGAATTCCCTAAACATGCACAAAAGGATGTTTAAAAGAGAGGAAGCAAGAAAAATTTCTTTATTTGTATCTTAAGAAACACATGTATTGGAATGAATGGATTAAAGTAAGAAACGGTTACTTGGGTATTTGTAAACCTATGCTAGTCTCTCTGGAATAAAACAAGAGGGAGGGAAAATCATACTTTCATCATAAAATACTGCTTAACATACATTTAATTATTCCTAAACACTCTGTAGCTGAAAATGTTCAGGAATTTTTCACTTGAACCAGCCATTCTTGAATTTATATGAACATAAATTACCTTTAAAGCATTGATTACAAGCTTATTGAGAATTAGACACAATCTTCAAGATATAAGGTGGATATCTATAGAGAGAGCAGTATTGACCCAGTGTCAACAACCTTAGTCTCATAATTATGATACAATGAACTCCTGATGAGGTTTCCTGACACTCCTGGACCCATGCCTGTGAGTGTGGACTATGACCTCAGCTAGTTTGGGTTTCTGTGCAACATTCAGCATGAATATTCTAAGGAGTGTACTCTCAGGTCTCCTCCCACATGTTCTGCACATTTTTCTTCCAGATCACTCTTAGGAACATTTCTGAATTTTACAAGACATTTGCCTTCACCTTCCGTTTGTTGTTGTTTGGCTTTTTTGTGGTTTTTTTTTTAGCAGACAAGACTGGACTTTTTTATATATATATATTTCTTTTTTTTTATTTTTGAAGAAGCTTTAGATTACTTAAATGTTACATAAAAAATATAAGGGATTTCTATATGCCCCCTTCCCCTCACACATACTTTCCCACATTAACAGCATCCTTCATTAGTGTGGTACATTTGTTATAATTGATATATTTGAAGCATTGCTAGTAACCATGGACTGCAGTTTACATTATGCACTCTATCCCACACAATTTTTCAAGTTATGACAATATATACAAGGATCTGACTGCCCCCATATTACACCTATTCTTCTCTCTCCCATCCCTCGAACCTCTGGTGGCCACTGCTTTACATCAACAGTAAGGGTGCTTTCATTGCTAGAATACTGATGTCTACTTTAAAGACTGGACTTTTTAATACCTAGAGAATGAGACTGCCCATGTACACATGAGAGGGCAAAGCCACAGGAGCAATCTCAAACAGGGGCAGAAGGAGTCTGTGGAGGAGTGGAAGGGCTCTGGCGAGAAAGTCAAGGGGCTGCCTGTGCTGTGCCGAGTCGAGCTTGTTCAGTAGCTGGTTCCCCTGCTTTTACTATCGCGAAGCTAGCCTGGAATTGCCTGAACAGTCTTAGCAACGTCCTTTTTTTCTCTAGGTCTCAATTTCTCTAGCTGTTGACATGCCTCTGTTTTGGAAGAGCTCTACCAGACTTTGCCAGTCTGTAAATCAAACTGAAGCCTGTCAGTTCCAAGTAGGAAAAGTGAAGCTGTCCTGAGCCCAGAGCATAAAACAAACCCTGGTAGCCTTGGGAAGCAGTCAGCAAGGTGGAAAAATGATCTCCTCTGTAGAGTACTTGTATTTCTGACAGGATACATACATATGGATATTTATATGTAAATATTCAGATATTTATTATAGAAATTAGCGGACACCACAGTGGGGATTGGCAAATCTGAATTCCATAGGGCATTCCACAAACTGAAAACTCTGATGAAGGTAAAGTTGAATTCCCCAGGAGAAGCTGGCTGGCTGAAGTAGAGACAAATTCTTACTTCTGAAGCCCTTAGTTCTGGATTTAAGACCGCCATCTGATTACTGAGGGCAATCTCCTGTGTTGATTGTAGATGCAATCAGTCACAGATGCAATCAACTGACTATAGATGCAAATCTAGCTATAGTTTATCCTCACAGTAACAATCAGGCCTGTGCTTGCTTGATCAATCAACTGGACACCATAACATAGACAAGTTGGCATGTGAAATTAACCATCAAAGTGAGGAAATAAAAATTTTAAAATTTGTTGTTTAAAAATGTTGATTGCAATGCTATTTTTAATACTTTTATTGAGGTATAATTTACATACCATAAAATTCATCCATTTTAAGTGTATAGCTCACTGATTTAAAAAAAAAAAATTTAGAGAGTTGTGCAAACATCACCACAGCCTAATTTTAGAACATTTCAATCACCCCACAGAGATCCCTTGTGCCTATTTGCAGTCATTCCCCATTCCATCCCCAGCCCTAAACAACCACTAATCTATTTTCTGTCTCTATAGATCTGCCTTTTCTGGACATTTCATATAAATGGAATCGTGTGGTTTTTAAAATCTGACTTCTTTCACTTAGCATAATATTTCTGAGTGCATCCATATTGTAGCATGTATGTAGTTCATCCCTTTTTATTGCCTTCTGTTTTAAGTACTAATCTCTTGCATACTGTGATATCTACCAAACATTGCTTTCATGTAAAATAATTTCCCTCCCGCACATCTTCTCCTGATCTCCTGCTCCTCAGGTTCAAAGATTTGTCAATGGAAGCCTTGTAAAGAGTAACTAAAGAGCACTTTTCATTTCTTCCTGAAAGGCCAGAAGAGCTAAGGAAGATAATTCTTCCCCACCCTCCTGGTACCTGAGCCTCAGTCAAAATTTACCCGATTCAAAACAGGTCTGAGCAAAATCTAAAACCACTGGCCTCAGACAGAATACTCGTAAGTACTATATTTTAAAATCAGAACAAGAAATGCAAATTATGGCATTTTTCTTGGCACTGGACTTGGCCCCAGTTTCTCTAACTGTGAAACTCTGGGTTATCCCAAGGCAAACCATGATTCTATGTGTCTTGAGTTCTCTACTTTTAAAATGGAGGGAGTGGATGTAGTTCAAGTGGTTGAGTGCCTGCTTCCCATGTATGAAGACCTTGGTTCAATCTCCGGCACCTCCTTTAAAAAAATGTCAATAATGGAATTGGAACGTTGATAATATTATACAGTGATAGTCAATATTTACTAAGTGATGATTGTGTGCTAGCCTCTGTGCTAAATGTTAACAATGGATTATCTCATTTAATTCTCATAAAACCCATGCAGTAGATACTTTTACTATCCCCAAGAGAATAGATGAACTACTGGGAATTAAAGTACCTTGTTTATTCTAACATCCAGTCCTGCAACAAAAATAAACACCAACTGCGTGCTAGCCAATAAACTGGATGCTGGGCGCTCAGACCAAATATGAACATAATTCCTATTTTCAAATTTCTCATAGACACTGTAATGCTTTGCCGAGTTTTGAAAGATACGTGCATCATATGGAACAGGGACGACTAGAAGGAAGTGGGAAAAGCTTTGGGTAGGAGTATATATCAGGAGAGTATCAAGATGTACAGCACCTTAGAAGATGAAAGGGCAGTCAGTAGAGGAAGAAAATGAGTCTCAGAGTCCTGGTGATTAAAGGGGACATCTGCCCCTCATTTTCCATTTTCAGACAAGGCCTGTGAAGCCCCAGATTTGGGGAGCTGACTAGTCAGAGTGTTCACATCCCTATTAGTGATGATGGGGGCAGCATGGAGATCTGAGAAGGAGTCGTTGGGAAAATGGACCAACTGGATGTGTAATTGTGAAATGGGAGTGAATGCCAGGTAGCCCTCTCATACCCTTCATAAACTCAAATACCAGAAGTTGTTCAAATATTTAAGGAAAGGATTTCCTCGACCTAGTTTTAGTCCTGCTTACTGACTGAATTCCCTTCTGTCCACCAGGGTTTTCTGTCTTTGAATTCAGTTTTGCCTGGGGGTCACGAGTGCCTTGGGATGGTTTGCCCTCCTCAAGGATCACACAGATGTGGGGTAGTCTGTAGGACTCGCCTGTGGCTTGGTCGGAAATTTAGAAGAAGATGGGTAACCACTGTGCATCTTTGGAGGAACAACACCCTTCTTGTACTTCAGATTCATGGCTCCATTTCCTACTGACAATGTCTAGGCAAGGCGGCTATTGTTATCCATCATTCGCGTCTCAGAGGGGTGAACTAACTCCCCCAAAGGATCCAGATGGTGAGTGGCAGAGTAGGGACTGGCAATCAGGTCATCTAGACCTCTGAGCCTGTGAAGATTTCCTCCTTGAGATGCCTTTCTCTACCCAGGCTGTGTAGTTTCCAAATTAGTTCTCAAAAGATGCCAGGTTTATGAGTGGAGAGGGATTAACTTAAACAAGTCCCCACTATAGGAAAAGCAATTTCAAGTGCATGTCTTAATGACAGTGATGCTGTACCTGAATACAAAATAATACCCACATGGATAGCATTTACTGAACACTTACTATGTGCAAGGCACTGGACTTAGCATTCTAGACACAAGATTTCATTTACTCTTATTATCCCCATTTTATAGATGCTTAAGTAACTTGCCCAAAGTCATGGGGCAGAAATCTTACTTGAACCCAAATCATCCAACTCTGAAATACACAATTAATGACAATATTCCTAACCACTATTCTTCATTGCCTTTCCATGAAGGAAAGAAATCAGGGTCGTGATACCTGAAAAATGGCATCACCAGGCAGCCAAACTCAGTGCTTTGTGGATTTTTCTCATTCTAATTTTTCATTCCTGGTTATTTTCCCTAGGTGGGTGATAATAGCCTGAAGCATGGTATGAATAAAACAGGTCCCCCACCCTCTAAGCAGTCTTGAAGCACACTTGAGTGTTGCTATGGACTCCAGATGAATGAGGGTAGTTTGAGTATTTCATATGGAACATAAGAAGTTTTTCAGGTTTATAATCAAAAGAGAGAAAGGATAGACTTTTGGAAGGCGTACTTTTCCCTATCTATCCTTCTCATGACAATGTGTCCTCATAAACTCATAATGGAAAAGGCACAAAGCTGGAGACCAAAAGACCTAAGTTCAAACCCTGGCTCCACTCCTGGCTGCTGTGTATCCTGGGCCAGGTAACTTAATCTCCCTGAACCTCGGTTTCCTCGTGTGCAAAGTGTGCATGCAATATGTACCTACCACAGGGTTGGATGGATGAATTGAGATCATCCACATGAAATGCATAATAAAGAGTCAAATAGATGGTCATTAAAAAATAAAAATGTGAGCATGTTTCTGGGCATCACCAGATTGTAAGCACCTCCCCCAGTACCCCCTCCAGATCCCTACATGGGCACAGTGTGCCTGTCTCTGCCAGGGCAGGTGGCTTTTCTCGCCGCCTCAGGAAACACTTGGTTGGGATCAGGGAAATAGACCCTGGGAGCTGACTGAGAGCTGAGTTTCTCCAGCACCAGTTTTCCCAGGCCCCTGCTCCCCTAGGACACTTGCCTCTGAGTAAGAAAACTCTTCTCAACCCTCTTTCAAAAGGTGTGGGGGGAGGGAGACAATATGGAGAAGAAAAACAACAGCGCTGGTCTCAGGACTGAGGGTGTCCAATCCCTCAGGCGTTCAACTGCCCTCAGATTTATAGTCCCTTAAAAGCTCAGAGCTGCTCCTGACTGAGCCTGGCCCAGCCACGGGGCCCAGGGGGCTGCTGGCTGATGTTGTCTGTGAACCTCTTTATCTCTCTAAACCTGTGGTATTAAAATGATGAGAAGGGACAGAGGATGATTCATGCCCCAGTTACACTGACAATGAAATTCATCGAAATCAAATTTCTCCCAAAATGCCAACAACATCCCAGCTTGTGCCTGCCTTGGCTATAGGACTGGGTTTGTTTGATTTGTACCAAGGTTTTTCTTTTTAATGACATTATTTTTATTGCTTTCGCCGAATGTTTTTATAACTTGCTTACTGCGGAGGTTGTACCCCCCAGTTCTCAGGGAGTGGGCTGGGAGGAGTGGGGATGGGGGGTCAACAGGCTTGTTAACCCCAAAGGCTGTTGTTTCCCACATCCCTCAAACTCTGGAAGTCGGAAGCAGAGTCATCACCTCTTTTCCCTTCCTCAGTCCTGTTCCCACCCAGAACTGAACATGAAACAAGAATCACTAAGCTGTTCAACCTCACACTGGGCAAAACTCCAATATCAATTAATGAACTTAGCCAATCCTCCCCTTCTTCCGTCCATCTCCCCTTCTTCCAGCTAAATGTACTTGATGGTGTCAACCGTTCTGTATATGTCACGGTTTCTGGCTCCATCCTCCACCATCTTGCTTTGGAAGCTCAGCCATGCCTCTGTTCTCCAACACCCCTCTTAAAATGTGATGCTGAGAAAGGTCACATGAATGACAGCACCTACCTATAGTGCAATATTGAGCATTACTTTTTAATACATTAGATCTCTATACATTAACCTGGATGGGTGTCAATAATGTATCCTTAAGGGAAAAGTGAAAGTTGGAGAATAATGGGCTTTACAGTATCAGCTTTTTAAAGAACAATTCAACAACAACAAAAATCTTACATGTCTGTCTATTTGTTTTGAAATGTTTGTTTCAGCATGAAAAACGGCATGGCAGGGTACACACCAGGCTTTTAATATGGGTTGGCCTGGTTTGGGGAATGTTGGAAGGAAGAATATTGATTTTTAAAATATAGCATAGCCATTATAGAATTAAGCACAGTTGACATTGGTTACTCTGGCAATTTTTGAAAAATGTGATAAAAAGAATTTTCAATAAATAAATAAATACACAAGTGACATATATTTTTACTTCTCTTTTAAATGTGCCCATCACCTGCAGTCCTGCAGATGCAGTTGAATCTGTGCAGGGCTTGGTGGGCTGGAAGCTGAGCCTCTATCAATCCAGCCTCGTTTGCATCACCTTTGTGTTCAAGCCACTAAAAGCCCTTGATTGTTTCCATTAGAAGTGATACAAAGATGGGTCTCTTCCTCCCGTTCTGTATACTTTTGAAGCAGATTTTTTTTTCCCAAGTAAAGGACCATAAGTTTCTTCTTATTACATTTTTCTTGTTGGTTTTGGCCTTTTGTTCCACTTTCAAGATCTTTTTTAAAATCTGATCTTCTTATTTAGTCTATTAACCATCCTTCCCAGCATTGTGCCAACTGCAAATTGGATCAGCAGGTCTTTTATGACTTGATCCAAGTCCCTGACAAAAATGTTCAACAGGACAGAGCCAAGGACACAGACTTGTACGTGCCTGTTTCAGATATATAAATAAAAATATTTTCTAGTTGTTCTTTCGGTGTGTTCCTTTCACTGTGTGTGAGGCTCCTAGTAAACAAAGAGGTTTGTACTAGGCAAATCAGTAACCATCACCATTATCTGACTTAGCGAGGAGCATATTACTACTAGTCAGAATGCAACTTGAGCCAGTCTAGAAGCAGAGCAGTGTTAGTCAGAGGGATAAACCATATGGCTCTGTCCACATCTGTTCTGAGGCATCCAGATGGAAGGAGGAGGTGGGCTGGGGGTTGGGGATGAGCAGCCAGCAGGGGTAGTGGGAGGGAATGGGGAGCAGGCAGGTGAAGGCAGACAGGGGAGGGGTTGAGGGAGCAGACTCCCAAATCAATCTCCAGGATTGTGTGCTTAATGTGCAAGCAGCACGCAACAGCTGCTGACTGCTCCCATCCGTGACAGTACAACTGTATGACAAATACTTCCCGTCATAGTTAGAGAGCCGTGTCTTCTGCTTCTTGGTTAATGGACCTTTGATGCGCCTACTCGAATCACTTCTTCATAGGCCTTACAAGTCTTTGTCACAAATGTGTGGTAATGTTTTTCTCTTCTGTGTGACTGTTTCCCCAGCGCTGTAACTGAGCAAGTGGCCTGTACTGCCCTTTTCCTCCCCCTGACACTCCTCCACAGCCTTCTCGAAGTTGCTATATTCCTGACTTGTACATTTCCTTGCATAAAAGACTAAACACTTGCCTAAGTGATTAAAGATGTAAATTCAAGGGCAATCCTTGGTGAGGGCTTATAGTATTGCTTGAATAACTATTTAACCCTTTATGGCCTCAGTTTCACCAACTAAAAAAAGGATTACCACAACTGCAGCATTTCTAGCACTAAATGAGATAGCATGTGGCAAAAAATTCGATGTTAAATATTAGTTGAATCTGAATCAGTGTCTGCAAAAGACCTCTGGCTTTGACTATTTGCAAACATGGGTGGGGCAAGTGGATTCTGCATTCCTCAGTGTTCTTCATTACCCTTTTTAGTCTCCTAGGAATGTGTGAAGGACCTTGTGCCAGAGTCTCCAGTTGTCCTCATTCCTTTATTCACCTAACATTTGCTACTGTTACACTGGATTAGGCTCCAGGTATGTAGAGATGACTGAGGTAAAGTCCTGGCATTCAAATAGCTTACAGTCTAGTATGCTTGACCCATAGTAGGAGATACCACCAGAGCCAGGACACACACATACACACACACACCAAACAACAGCAACAGCAGCAGCAAACACACATATACAAGACTCTTACCACATGCAATGTTCTCTGATATTTTCTACTCTACATCATTTTAACGAGTTTAAACAAGTTCCACAACCCTCTAATGAGATGCTAATCCAAGGCTTTAAAAATCCCACTAGAAGTTTGGAAAGATATGAAATGAGTACTTCTGTTATCAATGTTAACTTGATTGCTAAGGGAATGTTGTAATGGTTAGGCTAGTGTGTCAACTTGGCCAAGTAATTGTGCCCAGTTGTTTGGTCAAGCAAGCCCTCGGCTAATTGTAATACAAGGACATTTGTGGACTTTAGTCATCAGTGAGTTTACTGCATAGATGGCTGATTACATCTACAATCAGCCAGGGAGATTGCTATCAGCCATAAGTGACATTTTATCCAATCAGGTGACCACCTTAAATGGGGAAGTGATTTCAGCACTCAGATTTTTCTAGCCAGTGGGAATTAATCAAGGACATTCATCGGTGCCCCTGTTTTGCAGCCTGCCTGTGGAAACTGGACTTGTGCATCCTCATGGTCACATGAGAGAATTTTATAAAATCTCATACTATTTACAAATATCTCCTGTTGATTCTGTTTCCTTAGAGAACACTGACTAATACAAATGTCAAGCAAGGAGGAATCAGAAGGCCTAGCATTTGGGCTTGAACAGTGGCCAGTTATGCACAGGGTGTTTGGTGTTCCTGGAAGAGGGAACAGCATAGGCAAATGCATGGGAGAATGAAAGCAAATTATGCAGATAGTTTTAAGTGGGTAGAACCCAGGAAGCTCTGGGAAGAATGGGAAAATAAAGTTATAGAGTAAATATGGGTGTTTAAATAAAGGAAAAGGGACCAATGATTGAATGCTCAGTGGAAAAAATTTTTACTGCCAAGCAGGAAACCCAATCTGGTATAAAGTCTAGGCTCTGAGGGGTGAGATTTTGGAGAGAAGAAATACAGTAAGTTTTTAAATGCTAATAGACCACAAAATATCCATGCCCCATATTTTAAGTCTCTTAAGTATTTCTGGTTGGTTGACAGCACCTTGGCTTGAGATTAAGTAAGCACTGGACTTGATGGAAGTATTCTGCTCTGTACTGGAGCTGCTACCTAGAAATTACAGCATCCAGCTGCTTTTGCTATGTACATGAGGAACCTACCTCAAGATTATGGCCAAGGACCAAGAGGTTCTTTTAGCAGAAGTCAAACCTGCACCACTGACAGTAGCTTGGCAGCCAAGATGAGTTTATCAGGGATCAGACCATAAAGAATTCTGTGGCCGGCTAAAGAGTTTGGAAATTAATCTGACCAAGGAGGTCACCAAGATATTTAAAGCAAGAGAGTACCTAAAAATCAGTAGGCATATCAATATAGCAGTAGACACATCAATATAGCAATATGGCAGCCCCATTCTCCAGTGGATGCCTATGCTGTGGGGATCCTTGGTACTGCCAAGCAATTCCTCCCTCTAGCTGGTCATGCAGCTGGATGGATAGGACAATATAGGAGAGAAGCAGAAAGAAGCATTTGTTGGTTCTGCCTCCAGAAACACTCATTGTCAGTCCATCTGGATTCACAGGGGAGATCCATATACACAGTGCCTGAAAATTGTTTCGGCTTCTCCCCCAATCTGAGGTTCAAGTGATAACATCTGCAAGGGTTGAATTGTGTCCTCCATAAATGTATGCCCAAGTCCTTGCCCCTTGACCTGTGACTATGACCTTTTTGGAAATAGGTTTTTGCAGGTGTTATTAAATTGAGGAGAGATAACATCAACCTGGATTTAGGGTGGGCCGTAAATCCAATGACTAGTGTTCTTATAAGAGAAAGGGGAGGGAGATTTAAGACACAAAGACACAAAAGGTAGAAGGCTATGTGAAAATGAAGGCAGAGATTAGAGTTTGGCAGCCCCAAGCCAAGGAATGCCAGAGATTGTCAGCAGCCACCAGCAACTAGCAGAGGGGCAGAGAACAAATTCTCCCTCAGAGTCTCCAGAAGGAACTAACTCTTGATTTTAGATTTCTGTCCTCCAGGACTGTGGGGGAATAAATTTCTGTTGTTTAATGCCACCAAGTTTGTGGTCATTTGTTATGACAGCCCCAGGAAACTGAGGCAGCCTCCCAGTTAATGCTTTCAGAGTACTCAGGCACAGAGAGCCTGGCGGCCATCTTAGAAGTGATTATTGCTCTCTGGGAGTCTTGCCTTCTTCTCAGTCAGTCCATTTCCGCTTAAGTAGTCACAGCTCCTGAACACTGGTCACTGTTTTCTACCTTTTCTTTGCTCTTTTTCCATTGCAGCAGCTTTTATTCCCAACTCAGATGCTATTCTGAGCTCAGGGTAACAGCCAATTCAGCAGGTTTCTGTTGAGGTCTTGAGGTACACTGCTAAAGGTATCCTACAGATCCCACATGTGACAAGAAATATTAAAAAACAATTCTCTTGGGTGCTTGGCAAGAAATTGGGAGTGCCTTCTCAGCCTGCATTCTTCTATTCCTAGCTGCCTGCACCATCAGACTCCTGGATAGAAAAAATGCATATCATCAATCTTAAACTCTTACCTGCTTGATCTGCAGTCCAGCTGTCACCTAAACTTTTCTTTCTTTGGAAAGGTCCCCTGGGAAGACAACCATGATCCGAAGTCTTTCCTATCCTATATCTTTGATTTGCACCATCAACACCCCAGTTCCTTCATGAGCAATAATTCTTAGATTTTAAAAATATCAAAAATTAGTTTCCCATCAAGGAAAGATTGGAGACCCTTTTCTACTTGCTCTTAGAGAGACCCCAGTGCTATGCTAAGGTTTGACATGAGCCTGTAACATTATACTAAGGGCAATATTTCCCTAGATGACTTAAGTTCATTAACTGACACTGTAGTATGATACTGAAGTTGCAAACTGTGGTGAACCCTGGAATTAAAATGTCTTTCTTCCTGGAAATTAAAACAATGAAAGGACTTAGCCAAACCTCCATCTGGCCCTAGCCTAGTCATTTAACCTCTGTGTGGTCAGGTTTGCTTATTTATGCATTAAATGTGGACTCTGGAAGGACAGTTTATGAATGAATTAATTAATGATTGAAGGGGCTCTAAAAGTGCTATGTAAATGATAAGCATTATTGCACCGCCCAAGGGAATCTAAGACAAAGCAGGGAGCCAAACTCCAAATTACGGATTATAACCAAGAAGCAAATGTAAGCACTTTGGAATGTGATAGAACTATTAATATTGATTAATATGATGTATTCATTTTTCCTAATCCAGATCGAGAGGTGAGAAACTGTTAAAATGTGGATTCAGTTTTAAAACCCATGCGAGCCCAGATGCTCTCTAAGTGGTTACACTTCAGCAAACGCCTGCACATTAAAACAAAATCCAACGATCGAAGCAAACTGGAACTGGAGAAGAAGCAGGTGCATAAAACAAATGCTGTCAGCATATGTGTGAGCACAAACAATTACTTGTGCCCACATAAGTCATGTGATTGGCATTTGCAGATGTCCACATATATAGTTCAAATAGTGCAAAAATAAAACCTCTTAAATCCACCCAATTTTAATATACTCATTAGAGAGATGAAAACCTCTCTCAAACCACTGGCCTTTTGAAGCCCTCTGGGCAAAGCAGCTGTTTTCTGTTCCTCAGTGAATGGACCCTTCACCTGGGCTAGCCATTGATCCTTATAATTATAAGAAAATGTGGTGCTAGCACATCCTTTTTTAAAAAATTCATTCAAAAATAAGCTATTGGGATGTGATTGTGGTGTCCCCTATAAGGAAAAAGTGCTGTCTTAACAACAAAAAATTAGGCAACAACCCAAACATTTTTTTCCAACTTAAATGGAAGAATGGTTTTGCCCATTAAAAAAGCAGCTTTTAACATCCAGCTTGATTTAACTTCTATTTTTCTGCCTGAATAGCACTTGAAAGCTATAGCCACCATACTGGTCATTGATTTAGCAGGAAGAGCAGCTTTTTCTGGACTGGCAGCTTCTACTTTCCAAATTCATGATCTATGGGTAAGCAACAATGATAGTGGAGTTCAGGACTACATGCTCAATTTGGAGACCAGAAAAGCAAGACACACAGAAAATTCTTTTGTCTTCCAAAATGTGTACTTTTTAAATGAGAACAAATGTTGGATCTTTATATTCCTGTGCTGCTTTTGTTGCTGATAATTCTGGTCCAACTGAAAAACTAATTATGGCCAAAGAGCATTTGGGATTATCTAGGCAAATAGTGGTCCTATACTAGCACAAACTACTTGAGCTAATGTGGTCCTTGAAGGAGCTTCACAGCTGCTTTTTTCCACATCTATACCATTAATTACATGATGAAAATGTTAAGTGCTCAAAAATTTGGTGAACTCCCAATTATAGGCATTCATTTTAAAAGAGTATTGTGATGATAATGGAAGCTAGCCCAGGTGGTCTTTGGACACAATGATTCAGCTGTATGTATTTTGGCCTCCCCAGGCCGTTCTTGGGCAACAAAGGTTAATTTGTAATATTCTGCTTCCTTGTTGCACCCCCCAAAAAATACAAGGAAATATGGCAGCATTCTCTAATTTTTAAAAAATCCTTTAATATCTCCTTGTGATCCTTTCAAGCTCTTGAGATGGCAAGACAAAAAGGAATATCAGAATCTCCTAAATTTTAGGATAATTAAGGGAAATTTCACCAGAAAGTAAAGAAAGATTTTAAACCTTGCACTAAATGTGAATGTTCCTATAATCCAAAAAAAAAAATACCCAAGAAGTTAAACCCTTCATGGAGGGCCTCTCAGGATATCCCCAGATTCTAACTTTGCCCTCCTATTTTCATGTCTTCAAGAGCACCTCCTTCTTCTAATCTCTTCTGCTCCCCGGCCACCTTTTGAAATATCCCATGCTCTACCCACAGGACCCACCTCCTCCACAGCAGTACATTTCTGAGATCTGAGGTATTGATTCTGGAATAAGAACCAGTGGCCTCCAAAACATAGGTTACAGTGACTCTTGACACTCTGCACCCCAAGGTTTGTGCTGGGGCTTTAACTCCTTTAAGCCCTGCAAGAGGATACAGCCTGGGTGCAGCTTCTCTGATGAGTTGAAGACACCCCTTGGTGTCTAGCAGATAACTCCTAGATCTTTCTTTCTCTTTCACACACATATACACAGACACATGCAACTAAAGGACACAGTTCATTTTCAGAAATTATAGCGCTCTAAACCAATAATGAAGAAGAAAAATATTTTCCTAACTCTGTCTTAATCCATATTATTCAAAGGAGTGTTCATTCTTTTCCTTTATCTTCCTTCCCTAGCCCTCACCTCTACTTACAAAGTATGTCCCATTTGGGATCAAAAGTTCACTTATTAGGAAGCCAGTTATCACTTAAAAATCCTTTGACTTTGTTAAATAGTCCATTCATTCATTCATTCCACAGCTGTTCACTCACTGCCTAGAAGCACCTTGTTCACAATGGTGAGCAAAAACCCACATGGCCCCTTACCTTTGTATAGTGATGTGGGCTATGGGTGGGAGGCTGTTCATCTCTTCGTAGGTAACCTAAGCTGTATATGTCCAGACTGGTGGGTGTGAGACAGTGAGAGGCTGCAGCCCTGCCCTTGGTGACCATGGCAACGACTCCAGTCCTGGGAGGCAATTTAGCAATGCAAACTCTATAAACTTTAAATATTCAGGGAAAATGCAAACCAAATGTGCTAAAAGCTTATCTAGAATGTATGAAGTCCATGCTAAAAGCTTACCTAGGAAGATACATGCTAATTCAAGCCTATTGGGCACTGAAACAAAGAACCATTTGGCCCTTCCTCTGTATAAAAGGAACTTTAAAATTTTGTTTGGGGCTCGAATTTTGGAATGAGAAGCTCCGAGCCCACCTGGTCATAAATAAATCATTTTTCCTTCCCAAAAATTATTCCTGAGTCCTGGCCTTTATACACAAACAATTGAATCTCTCGACTTCTACAACAATAGAATATGACTGGTTGGGGTGCTCAACATATGTATTCAGCAAGGGTCATCTTTTTCCCTATCCTCTGGGTAATTCATTTTGTGGCCACCGCTGCGGTACCGGGGGCGGGTCGCTGCCGGGAGTCAGGCCGAGCCCACGGCCGGACTAGGGCGACAGCGGGCGGCTCAAGGCTTGGTGGGGACGCGCAGTCGGGTGGAAAGAACCACGGAGACGAGGTCTATGCGCAAGTCTGCTTTATTAAGGAAGTACACTTGGCTTTATAGTGCTGGGTAGGGGAGGGGTTGGAGCTAGGGCGGGCTAGCTACGGGGTGATAGTAGATAGGTGGGTAAGGGCGGGTGGCTATGAGGTAAGCAGTGACTAGGGAAGGAGGTAAATTCTATGTTGGTAATGTGGGCGGGACTGGCAGGAGGAACAGCAACGGCTGGAGGGGGAAGATAACAGTGGCTGGGAGGAGGGGTGGAGGGAGGCAGCAGCATAAGCTGCTGCTGAGAAGGGCTATAATACAAAGAGATTACTAAGAACAGGCGGGTAGAGTATAAGGAAGTGAAAAGCAGGTGGGGGCAGGGGACAATTGCTCCCTTTTTCGAAAATAAAGGCTTTGATGGCTTTGAAAGAAGCGCAGGTTTTGCGGGATTAACAGTTTGTGGGGAGGAAAGATGAGGGGGATGAGGGGAAGTGGGAGACTGCATGGCCTCAGGAGTGGTGGCCAGTGGCGTGGGCGAAAGGGGAGGGCGAGGGGTACACCCGAGTCCCCTACGCAGAGGGCAGGGAACCCGTACCTGCGGCCCGGAGGTGCCCTCGCAGGGCCCTACGGTGGGCTTCCTCCTGCCAAACTGGCTAGCCACACTTGGGCTGGGCAAGTCTCTTTGGGGGGGGGAGTGGTGTGCTGAGAGAGGATAAAAACCGCTGCTGCCAGGAGGCGCCGCCGCTCACGATGTTGGCGGGCACAGCGCCTAATGCAACAGAGGAGTAGGATGAGGAGTAGGAGGAGTAAGAGGAGGGCAAGGATGAAGAAGGCAATAATGAGGAGGTTTGGGGGTTGAAAGAGAGAGGTTTGTTTGCACAGTAGGCGATGGAAGAAGTTAGCTTTGCTCACAGCGCGGGAGGGGGGAGCGTGAGCGCGGGTGGCCCAAACGGCTGTCGGCAAGCAGGTTAGCCGCCTTACACCCGGGTGGTGGGCTGCGCACTTCCCCTACTGGGCACGGCTATGCTTGCCAGCCAAACCTGAGCCTGTTTCGCCTCATCTCCCCTTCTGTTTTTGTACATGGCCAGTGTTGCTGCAGCTATAAGCTTTTGCCGATCCTGGGTGGTTCGGAGGGATCGCAGAATGCGGCGCAAACCATAGAAGACGAGGAAGAGGAGGATACAAAGGAGTCCTATAGACCCATATGCTATGAGGGAAGAAGGGGAAAACAAGTTAGCAATTTTTGATAAGACATCATTAAGCAGGTTGGCTGATAATGTGGGAACGGTCATAGTCTGTAGGTTTTCAATGTCCGCTTGGAGGCTTAGAGTATAATTCCAAAAGGAGTTATTATAAGAGGTAATAAGCCAATTCCGAAGTTGCTGTCTGGTGGCGTTGAGCGCGGGGACTGGCGTTACGCAGATGGAGGAGAAGGGGAAGCGCCCATCGCAAAGCGTGGTAGACACCTGCCACAGGGCGGCGGTTTCTTCAGCTAAGAGATCAATTTGCTGCTGAAGGTTGAGGATAGCCTGATGGGTGACAAGGTTGATGTGTTCCTGCTGCTGTAGCGCACGGGAGACGGTGCTGGAGATGTTGTTGAGGGTGCTCACGGTAAGACTTTGTTGAGTGAGAGCCAGGGCAGCGGTTGTTGCGGCTGCCAAGCTTGTGATGAAAATTAGGGAAAGAATGGCGGTTAGTCCGAAATCTCGTCTAGAGCGCGTTAGAGAAAGAGCTTGAGAGGGATATTCACGGAACACAGGGGCAACCCATGAAGAAACGTTGATCGGGAGCCAGAGAAGAGTAGGCTGTTGTATGAGGAAGGCATAAGGATGGGATGTGTTCCAAAAGTTGGAGATATTGCAGTTTGAGTCAGAAAAGTTGAGGGATGAACAGATAAAGAAGGCAAAAGGGGGGTTAACATAGACGTGAGTGGAGATTTGTGTGATGTTGTGGGGCGCTATATGAGTAGCTCCTTCCCAGGAAGAAGAGCTAGTGGTATAGGTTCCATTGCTGAGGGAACAGTTGTTTAAGCAGAGAAAAGCGCGGAGGTCAAAACATTTGCAAGATCCACAGAGCTGATGTTGGCCAAAGGCTGTAAAGAGATGTTGGTTTGGGTTTCTGCGCATATAGTGGTTTGATGTTGCGTTCGTCATAGCTGGAGCAGAGGCTAGGGGGGATATCCAGAGATTACCGGGGTGAGGATAAAACACTGCTTCTCCCTGAGAGGTAGAAAGACAGGGGAACCAGCGGAAATCTTCTAGCCAAGATGAGCGGTTGCGCAGGGGGCTGCAAAGAGGAAAGCTAGGACGCGGGTAAGCACTTGCTCTACACTGGCATTTCTACAAAACGCTCGGAAGGGCCAAGTACCGTTAATCATTAAGAATGACCCAGCTGACTCATTGATGCGAAAGAAGTCTCCCATCGGGTAGGGAAAAAGAGTTAGGTTATCGGGGAAGGAGGGGAGACTTGTCGTCTCCTGTGAGTCGTTTATGCGGTTTCTGAGAATAAAAAGTAAGGCGTCAGCAGGGGGGGTTACGGTGGTGTTGAATATGGCAGACGCAGGAATGAATGTTGGGTTGCAGGGTAGTCGGAGGGAACAATTGGAGTGATAGAACTTAGGGAAGTTAGGGCTTTCACTGGTTAAAAAGAGAAACCCAGGAGGGTGACGAACTGCGGCCCATACTGGCTTGGCATTTGCGGTATTGGAGGAGGCGAGGGAAAGCATGATAATAAGGATGTGGAGAAGGGGAGGGGTCGAGGGTCGGGGCGGGATGGTGGAGGCTCGAGCACGGCGGAGGAGCTGGAGAACTTGTTGTTCGATGGAGTCATCTTCGAGGGAGAGGCGGCTCAGGCGACGGACAAGAAAACGGCACCGACGTCACTCGCGGCGGGAGAGAGCTGGCGTGGTCCCTGCGGGTGATGGCGCAGGAGGGGCAGACTCAGGCGGGCTCGACTGAGCAGCTGGAGGTGTCATCTGCAATGACAAGAGGAGAGAAACCTCACGGGGGGGGGTGAGATGCAGAGAAGGGCTTTCATCACGGCAGGGGGGAGTCATCAGGAGGAAGGGGATCGGGAGGTGGAAAGTCGGCAGGGCCGTGCGGGGTGAAGGGCTTGACAAGGCGAGCAGGGATCCAGACAGGCTGGGGTGCGGATTCCGGGAAGACGCAGGCAAATCCTCGCCCTTGGGTGAGAAGGGGCGCTGGCCCGGTCCATTTGTTAGTGAGCAGGTCGCGCCAGAGGACGAGGGGGGCCGGAGTGGGCCGGTAAGAGGGCCCCCAGTGCTTGTGGATGGGCGAAAGCCCCTCAGAGTCAAAGGTCATCAGGTTGTGCTGGATGAGCACCTGCGTGACTGTTTCACGCGGGGTGAGACGAGGTTGAGTCTCTCTAGTCTTCTGGACGAGGGTTTTGAGGGTTTGGTGAATTCTCTCGACAAGTCCTTGGCCTTGTGGGTTGTATGGGATGCCGAAGTGGTGGGTGATGTTGTAGAGCTTCACAAACTCAGCAAAGGCGGCGCTGCGATAGGCGGGGTCATTGTCAGTTTTAATGTCCCAGGGAACTCCCATGAAAAGGATGGCCTCCCGGAGCGCTTGAGTGGCATATTTGGCAGATTCTCCCGGGAGGGCGACGGCGTTGCAGAGGTGTGAAAACGTATCGATGGCAACATGGAGGAACTTCCATCGGCCAAAGGAAGCAATATGAGTAACATTGAGCTGCCATCTAGAGTTGGGCCGCAATCCATGCGGGTTGACACCTTGGGGCTGGAGCGGGCCCAGGGGCAGCAAAGGTGCGCAGGAGCGGCATGCACGCACCAGATGTTTACATGCCTCGATGGGAAGTTCTGGGAGGAGCCGATGGAGGGCGGGTGCTCCAAAGTGGAAGCGCGCATGCAGAGTCTTTGCTTGGTTGATAATGTCTCCTACGGTGGCTGCGGGGCTGAGAGCATTGATGGAAGCGCCTTGGGCAGCTTGGTCAGCGAGATGGTTGCCGTGCGCTAAGGGGCCTGGCAGGCCAGAGTGGCTTCTGATGTGGGCAATGAACCAAGGTTGTCGGCGTTCTTCCAAAACAGCCTGTAGCTTGACTAGGGCCTGATTGATGGCACGGTCGCGGGGGCCAGAAGGAGGTAGGAAGGCCGCGAAGGCAAGAATGCGGGTGACCTGCAGGCAGTAGAGGCTGTCTGTAAAGATGTTGACCAGCTGGTCCACGAGGTATTGGAGAGCCAGCGTGACAGCTTGTAGCTCGGCCACCTGTACTGAGTTGTGGTGAAGGCGAGTATGGCAGAGGGGCCGCGGGGAGTCAGGTTTGTAGAGGACTATAGCGAGGCACTGCTTGGAGGCGTCGGTGAAGACGATGGTGGCATTGGGGAGCGGCTTGGAGGACGGGAATGGGAAATGGTTAGGGGCGGCAACTGGAAGCAGACTGAGGCCTTGGATGAGACGGTGGTGAGGGTAGTGGTTGTCGAACAGGCCGGGGAACAGGAGGAAGAGTGCTTGCATGTCAACGGACTCCTTGAGCAAAAGGGTGACTTGCTGGGTTGTTAGAGGCCACACGATGGTATGTGGGTGCCGCCCATAATGGTGGGTGGAACGTTCGACGAGCGCTGTAGCGAGGTGTGTGAAGAGAAGATGTTGAGGGGTAATTTTGCGAAGCTTGCTCTTGGCTAGGTGAACCCACAGGAGTGGGCCGTCCTGCCAAAGGAGACCTGTGGGGGTCCCACGGGTGGGGAGGACGAGGCCCAGAAATGGTTTGTCCGGGCTGAAGCGTTGGAGCTGACAGTTCATTAGGGCATCATTGACACAGGCAATTGCGTGTTCCGCTTCGTAGGTCAGAGTGATTCTCTTCGTAAGTGCTTGGGATGGTGTGCCGGCCGTGTGAAGGAGGCGGAACAGGGGCTGTAGTTGACTGGTGGTGACTGGCAGTGATGGGCATAGCCAGTTAATTTGGCCGCAGAGCTGCTGGAGATTGTGGAGTGTCAAGGTCTTGGGGACACTTATAAGCGGCGCCATGGGCGTGACTGTTTTTGAAATTTCAAAGCCCAGGAAGTGAAACGGTGGGTGGAGGACAACTTTCTCGTCGTTGACTTTGAGACCGATATTCCCCAGGTTGGAGAGTAGGCTGGCAACTACAGCCTGCAGCTTTGGTTCGCTCGGGTGGGCTACAAGGATGTCATCCATGTAATGCACAATAGTGGCCTCGGAGGTTAAGGGCTCAATAGCAGTTGCTACAAACAGCTGGCAGATGGCAGGGCTGTTTTTCATGCCTTGGGGGAGTACTTTCCACTGGTATCACTGGGCAGGCCATTGGTGGTTGGGCTGGGGAACGGTAAATGCGAACCGCGGGCGGTCCTCTGGATGCAGGGGGATAGAGAAGAAACAGTCTTTGATGTCGAGGACTGCCACATACCAGTCTCGCGGGAAGGCTGACGGGTGAGGCATGCCGGGCTGAGGGGAGCCCATGGGCTTGATGTGCTTGTTAATCTCTCGCAGGACATGGAGGAGGCGCGGCTTGCCAGACTTTTTAATGATGAAAAAGATGGGAGTATTGTATGGACTGGTGGAAGGCTCTACATGGTGAGCACGGAGCTGCTCTTCCACGAGGTCTTGAAGAATAGTCAGTTTTGGGGCAGTCATAGGCCATTGCTCCACCCAAATGGGTTCCTCTGTGTCCCATTGCAGAGGAACGGGTGCTGGAGGTTGAACGCGAGCAACGGCCAAAACTACTGGGGGGACTGCGATGGTTGCGGAGTAAAAAGAACGGCGCCTGACTGGTGAAGAATGTCGCGCCCCCAAAGGACTTGCTTGATATCTTTGAGAACCAGGGGACGGAAGAACCCTGACCGTCCATCGGTGTCACGCCAGGCAAGATCCTCGGCCACCTGTTGCGAGGAGGACTGGCCCGTGGCGCCCATGACGATGGGCCCGGCTGTGAGTGGGAAGTCACGAGCTTGGGAGAGTGGAATGCAGGAAACTTCGGCGCCGGTATCAAGGAGGCCGTCCATCCACTTTCCATTGACTTTGATGGTGAGGCGCGGCTGTGAGGCGGGCGACATGGGGACGGACCAGTGGATGCCTATGGGCGGGGTTGGCGCAGGGCCAGCGCGCTGGCGGCTGGAGCCTCTTGGGGGCGGGGCTGAGGCTTGCCCCGCTGCCCGTTTAAAGGCTGTCTGGGGACACGGCAGTCACGGGCCCAATGGTAACCTTTCCCGCATCGTGGGCAAGGAGTAGATGGTACGCGGGGGGCGGGGGTTGCTGACGGCGATTCTGCAGCCCGAGGGGCTGGGCGCGGCGGTGCTGGGAGGTTGGGGCATTCCCGTGCGAAGTGGCCTAGTTCCCCGCAACGAAAGCACGTGTTGGTAGTTTGGACGGCAGCGACGATGGCGGCAGCGAGGGCGGTGGACTGGCCAGAGACGCCGGAACAGGCGAGGACCCAATCGTGGATGGGTTTGTCGCGGAGGGGGCGGATGATGGCTTTACAGGCGGGGTTGGCTCCCTCTTGCAAGATGTCTTTAATAAAGGATTCCTTAGCCGCGGTGCCGGAGACGCGTCTATCGGCTGCGGCCTGAACGCGTGCCACGAACTCATTGAAAGCTTCTTCAGGCTTTTGGAAGAGCTTGGCCAAGGGCTCGGGGGAGGCGGCGGCACAGGAGCGGAAGGCCTTGAAGGCGCAGTCACGGAGCTGCATAAAGAACCCTGGAGGAAGCCCAGCGTAGGCATTGGGACGGCCGTAGCGACCGAGGCCAAGAAAAGCGTCAGCAAAGAAGTTGAGGCCCATGCGTGCATTCTCGGTGCGCTGTGTGTCAATAAACATGCCAAAGTGGGCCCGCCAGTCAACGAACTGGCCGGGCGAGAGGACTGCGCGGGCAAGGGAGATCCAATCGTAGGGGATGCAGCAGGGGATGGCCATGCGCTCAAGAAGGTCTTGCGCATGAGGGCTGGCCAAACCATCTTCTCTGATGGCAGTGCGGAGATTTTGCAGGTCTTTAGGTGAAAAAGGGATCCAGACCTGAGGATTAGCGGCGTTGCGGACGGGGTTTAGGGGGTACAAGTCCGCCAGTGGTGCGGGGGGTGTTCGGAGGAAGGCTGCATCGTAATCAGGCGGGGGGGAGCCTGCGGCACCCTCACCAGGTGGGGGGGAGCCTGCGGCACCCTCACCACTGTTGTAGCAGACGGGAGGCGCAGCGGGCCAGGGAGGTGGGGCAGCTGCGTTACTCCTGGGCGCTGGCCAAGATGGCGGGGTGGCAACGTCACTTCCGGGCGCCGGCCAAGATGGCGGGGCGACTGCGTCACCTCTGGGTGCCGGCCAAGATGGCGGGGTGGCAACGTCATTTCCGGGCGCCGGCCAAGATGGCGCCGGAGACGCTTCCGGTTTAGCGGAAGATGGCGACCGGAAGGCATCCGGGGCGGGACCGGATGGTGACGGGGCAGGAAGAGGCGGATAAAGGCGGGAGGAGGGCGCAGACGAGGAAGAAGGAGGAAGTGCGCCATGTTGGCATTGTTGGCAGGGCACGGCGGATGGGGAAGAAGGCAGAAGTTCGCCATCTTGGTTGGAGTTCGGGTCAGAGGCTGCGGGGGAATTCAGTTCTAGTGCAGCCTCGAGCTGGGCAGACAGAGAGCGGGCATCGTCATCTCCATCAGAGTCGCCGCCAGAGGGGCGGCTGGGCTCGCAGGTGAGAGCAGAGGCAGGGGAGGGCACGCCTTGAAGGCAGGCGCGAATGGCGACGAGGGCTGGGATGAGACCGGGGGGAAACTGCTTGCGCTCATGTTCCATTGCGGACGTTATCCCCTGAATTAAACGTTCATAGGTGTCAGGGCTCCAGAGAGCGCAAGTGGCGAGCCAAGGATTGAAGGGAAGGAGAATGTCCCAGTACCGCTGGAGCTGCCATACTGAGACGGAGACTCGGTGTGTCTCCAAGAGGGCAGCTAACTTGCGGACTTGAGGGACCTGTTTTACTGAAAGCGAGGCCCCCATGTTTATGGAGAGAGAAAAAAGGGAAAAGGGAAAAAGGAAAAAAGGGGGGGTGTGAAGGAAGGGAGACTGCCGGAGAGTCCCTACCTTGAGCGGCAGCACGGGAGGACGGCGATGAGTCCCGTGCGAGGGGTCAGCAGCGGACTGGCCAGGCGAGGGGCCGAAGCTGGGGGTCCCTGTTCGGGCGCCACATTTCAAATTCTCCAGAAAATGGTAGAGATTTTTCTTCTAGCTACATTTGTAAGAGGGCCACACAGAAAGCACTCCCTATATGAGTTATTCTATGAATGATTTAGACCAGATTGCCTTTTATCTGGAGGGCTATTGGTATAAAATTGCTGTACACAGGCAATGATCTAGCTGATCCTGGGAGGGTCTTTCAAATTTTTCTGATTCCATAATCAAATAATCAAAGTGTTAAAACTTATTGCTTAGAGAAGATCTGCCTCCATTTCCACACACCTTCATTTCACAGTTGAAGAGACTGAGAAACAAATACGTGGAAGTGTCTTGTCTAAAGCAAAACAAGTTGTTGGTGGAAGAAAAGGAAGAGTCAGGTCTAGTGTCTGTTCATTCTAGGCTTTCTCCATCACATCCTGCTGCCTCGTAAAGGAAAATCTGGCTTCCAGAAGCTGACATCCTAGTTTTTCTGCTGTAACTAGCCAGTCACCACAAGCCAATCTGAGAGTAAATCTATAGCCCCTATGTTGTCCTCTTTCTTACACTACTCACATTCAGAAACAGAAGCAAATAGATATAATCCCAGCAGTCTCACAGTGCTTCTTATCAGAGGAACCAGCATTCCTCTTCAGGAGGAAAAGCCATTTTGTGAAAACATATAAAGGAGAGCTGGATGTTAAGGAGTAAGAAAACATCACTTATTTAACAAAGTTGGGGGTCCTACGTGTTTTAACCATTACATTGAAAATCAGATCCCTTTTGAGGTTACAGAAGAAGGAAGTATGGAGACATTAACAACAAAACAATGTCAAGAGGTTTTCAGAAACTGTATTCTTTTTAATATTTTTATTCATTATCAGGTGAAGGCAGTGACAGATAAATTATATCACCTAAAGTTATAGTATTTAAATTAAACTTTATATATTTATATATAAACTTACATGTATTTTTCTACATGTAACAATTCAATTAATTAAAATTAGAGGAAGTAGTTTTGTTATTAAATGCCGTAATATTGCTGATTCATACAACTAGTTTCTGCATCTGGACACATGTATAACATAATCAGCATCATTTGGAAAACAATTTTGGAATAAAAAACATCTAGTATTTGAAAGTGTTCTAGAATTCCAATTCTGTAAGGCTGGTTTCATTTCTTCATCCCTGATTTTCAATTCTAGTCTTAAGAGGTTAGTGGAGGTTAAAGATCACTCTACCTACCAGTCTTGGAATGTGTGTGCATGTTTTCAAGTTTTTATTAGGTACTGTTTTTTTACCTTTATACTCAAATCTCTGGTGGTCACAGTTCATTTTTAATAAGTTGGAAATCCTGTGAGGTGATTGTTCAGTGCTTGCATTTAACTAGCAGGCCAGTTACTGAGTCAAAAGTTCAGCTGTTGACCTCACTGAGGAAGCTAGAGAGAAAGCAAGCTGGCTCAGCCTCCCCATTTTAAATGAAGTTCCTTTCATTCTGTTGCTCATTCAGAATCAAAGGGATTTCAAATCTCATGCACCTCCAAGGGAGAAGAGGCCAAAGGGGAGAGGGTACAATTTGCTACTTCAAGAAAACAGAAGATTTTGCTGAGCACTGAGTTCTTAAGACAATACAGTCTTTCAATGCATTATTATCCTTTTGCTTATGAATATGGATTTTTATTAATAGAACTAAACACTCTTTCAGCTAGGAGGTCAACAAAAGCTAGTAATAATTCCTGCAATAAAGGTACATGGTCCCACTCTCCATCTCAAACTCTGTTCTTTTACACATAGAACCATCTGGGCAAGAATGGAGGTGTAGAGTTCAGAAGGCCTTCAGAGAAATCCTGAACAATCCTAGGCATTAGTGTCTAACACTAGAAAGGGAGAAGTTTCCAATATGCATTGCCACAAAGTCACTTAGCTAGGAAGGTACAGTCCTATTTTGAAGGTTGCCATTGATACATAGCTATGTGCCTATGGGTGTATGCTGAAATGCATCATTCACATTTGAAAAGATGCTAACTAACTTCAGACCTACTTCCTCCTACTACTGTGCTGCTAACAATATGTAACTATCAGTTGTTCCCACACTGGTTGGAGAAGAGGAGGATCTGTGAGAGAAAGAAGGATGTTGAATTGTGGATTTTGTTTTGGCTAGGTGGGGATTCACTAATGCCTGAGGTGAGACTAGACTCAGAAACATCTTATCAGGTCTTGTACAAATCAACAGGGCCCCCCCCCCCAAAGTCAAGTTAGGCTTCAGGGTCTGGCAGTTTTGATGGTCTGCTTGAGAACTTCACCACACTGCTGCTCTGTATAGCCATGGGGAAAGAACCCTCCACATATACACACATATGGATGCCCACATAGGCCATTTCCACTTAAGATTCTAGGACATCCTGAACTAAAATTACACAACTATTTGGTTAACCCAGTCCCTAGACCTATTTCATGTTAGGGTTTTAGGGTAGCTAACATTCACCCATCTTCCTCTCCATTGCTATGGCCAAAAGAATAGACATGCCAGAGCAAATGTCTGAACAAAGATCCAAGCACCAGCTTTATCAACAGGCTAATCAACGGCCAAATTGCTCCCCCCACCAAGGTTTAGTCTTCTGGGATTAGCGGGATTGGAAAACAGGGTGTGACCTCTTATCTTGTACTACAAATTGAGGACAGACAGGCCAATGGGAAAGGGAAAACCTGACTAGTTCCCTACTTGTAGGTAGAAAATCTGTAACAGAAAATGAAAACACCTTCCACCAACATCATCTCCAATACAGAATGACCCTACTTTGAGAATAGAAAGCAAGAAGAGGGCTGGCCCTTCTCAGTGATCAATGGGGCAAGCAAAGAAAGGAAAGAGAAAGAAAGGGTGGAGCCTATGTTTTTATTTTTTTATTTTTATTTTTTGAATGCCCGTTTGCCTGTTTTGGTTTTGGTTTGTTTTTTTTTTTTTCTTTTTGAGTGCCATTTGCTTATTTTCTGATAATGTGCCAAAGGGAATATCAAGCTTTGACCATTTTTATTACTCTTTCACTCACCCAAGGGGAGGAACAAATAAGTGAGAGCTCTGAGAGAGGGCAAGGAAGGGTTGACTCCAATGCTCCTCTTAGCTGGGAAAAGAGGGCAAGTTCTATCTTCCAAAAAAGTCATGAGAGAGGGATCAATAAATATTCCCTTCCTCTAATCACTGTAAACCTAAGAATACAGGGTAAGCTTTGAGAAAAACACCATGTAGTCAATTCTCTTGTTTATCAGGCCTTAGAGTCATTGCTCAGTGAAATTTAGGGACATCAGCGGAGAATACCAGGGTATTTTTAAGATTCAAACACAACTATATGTACTGCAGAAGATGCCAAAGAAATTCTTAAAAGAATTCCTACCTTTGTAAAGCAAGTCCCCAAACTTGCGTAAAAGTTAACAGAAAAAGATATAGCATAATAGAGTAATCAAATTAAAATTGTGGGACACAGATTATAATCATCATAAGATTCAGAGAGATAGAAGAATGTTGTGGGTTAGAAGTAAACAAGGAAAGCTTTTTTAGAGGAAGTGGCACAAGAGACAGCATGAGCAGGAGTCAGACAAGAAGAGAAGGAAAATTATACAAACAAGTATAACAATAAGGGCAGTACATGGTAAAGAGGGAAGAAGGTGGAGAAGCCCATGTTATAGGTAATGAGAAGAGTTAAGATGGAGCCAGTTATCGGAGACCCTGACAACCAGGAGATATCATTAAGACCAGCTGTGAGAAACACTGAAGATTATTATAAACTTTCTAGTGACTATCTCTAAAACAAATTGTGCAAACAGAATGGTGTTTGGGTCAGGGAATAACATTTGACTAAAAGGATTCTAAATTGGGGAAGTCTCTGAGATTTAGAGTTCTTAGAGCAAACATTCTAATCTTATGTGGCATTTTATCATTACCTCTTATGATATACTTCAGGGCTTGGTAACTTTTTGGGTGGGAGGGAGAAAATGCCATATCTCCTTCCCAAGTAAACTTTCAGAGAGGAAAATGTGGGACACACAATAGCAGTCCTCCCTCATAGGAAATAGGACACATATTTGTGCTCTACCCCTCCTCAGGGAAGCTCCTCTTGTGTGAGGTGCCCAGTATCAACTCATGGACCAGCATCTAGGTTCTCCTTGGGAATACCCCTTGAACCCCAAGATTCCTGAAGCAGAGAGATGATGGATAATGAAGTATTCACTAGTAGTGCTTTCCCAACCAGGTGTGAGCTTCTCTTTCACCCTAGCACCATTTGGGCTCTAAGCTGGCTTGTCAACACTACTTCTACCATTCCAACATTCTCATTTTACTCTTTCCCCTCTGAAAGGTTTTTCCAACCAAAAGAGTGTTCTTTAAAAATCTAATATCCCAGGAAGAGATTCCAGTCTTTACATATCACCTAACATCTTTTTTAAAAATTTTGATTGGTGTGCAATTTATATACCATAAAATGCACCTGTTTTAAATGTAAATTTGACTGACTTTTAGTAGCTATTGAGTTATGCATTCACCACAATATAGATTTAGAACATTTCCAGCATGCCAATATGATCCCCCATGCCCACTTTCACCTAACACCTTAATGATACTATTTGAAAGTTAGCTGGGAGTAAGACTGAGATAAAAAATGGAAAGGAGGGGGGAGTAATGAAACTTAGTGTGGGGGCAGGGGGAAACACTAGCATGAAGTGCAGATGGGAAAGTAGGAGGGGGCCATCAAAGGTTTCATCTGGTTCACACCTCTCCTGAAAGTGTCACATAATTTCCAAATGTAATGCTGGAATGCATGCCATGGGTGACTCCCTTGGTTTGCCATGCTGCTTTGAAAAATACCACAATGAGTTGGCATAAATAACAGGAATTTACTGTCACAGTCTTGGAAGCTAGAAGGCTTACTTCCTCCCAGGGTTGGTAACACTCTGGTGCTGGTTTGCAGCAATCCTGGGAGTTTCTTGGTTTTCCCATCACATGGTGATGTTCTTTCATTTCTTTCTTGTTCCCACTGACTTCCTGCTTCTCCCTGTGACTTTTTCCTTACAAAGCCTGGATTAAGACCCACCCTGGTTTAGCTTACCACACCCTAACTGAAAATAATATCTGCAGAAGGTACTATTTAAAATGGGTTTGTGGAAAGCGGACTTGGCCCAGTGGTTAGGACGTCCACCTACCACATGGGAGGTCCGCAGTTCAAACCCCAGGCCTTCTTGACCCATGTGGAGCTGGCCCATGCTCAGTGCTGATGCGCGCAAGGAGTGCCCTGCCACGCAGGGGTGTCTCCCGCGTAGGGGAGCCCCACGTGCAAGGAGTGTGCCCTGTAAGGAGAGCCGCCCAGTGCAAAAGAAAGTGCATCCTGCCCAAGAAAGGCGCTGCACACATGGAGAACTGACACAACAAGATGACACAACAAAAAGAAACACAGATTCTGACAGCTGGCGGGTGGGGGGTGGGGGAAGGGGAGGAAAATAAATAAAAAATAATTTTTTTTTAAAAATGGGTTTGCACCCACGGAGACATGGATTAAGATTAAGAACATGTCAAAAATAGGATTCATAATTCAAACCACCACAGTGACCAGTCCTTCATCTCCACTCTTCAGTGAAAATCCTCAGGAGGAAGAAAAGCAGTATGAGTGTAGAAGACCCTTTGTCCCAGCAAGCCCAATACCTAACACAGTATCTTGTACAAAGTTAATACTTAATGTTTCTTGAACTAAAGTGAAACGAGTTGGGGAGATAAGAATTTGGAGGGAAAAATAATGCCCTGTGATGGACATTTGTCATTAGCAGTATCCTTTGCCACTTCCTTATGGTCCTCTAGTTGTCTTTTTTTTTAACCCACCCCCACCCCGTGGCTTTTTGCGTGCTATCTGCTCTTTGTGTCCATTCGCTGTGCATTTTTCTGTGTCTGTATTTTATTATTTATTTTTATTTCCCCTCTCCCCTTGCAGCTTGCTTGCTGTCTACTCTCTGTATCCATTTGCTGCACACTCTTCTGTGGTTTTTTTTGCTTGTTCCCCTTTTTTGTTGCATCACCTTGCTGAATCGGCTCTCCATGGCACCTGTGGGCCGGGCAGCGCCCTGCAGGGTGCGGGTGAGCCTGCCTTCACAAAGGGGCCCTGGGACGCGAACCCAGGGCCTCCCATATGGTAGACAGGAGCCCAACTGATTGAGCCACAGTCGCTTCCCTCTAGTTGTCTTTTTGTTAATTACCTTCCATCACCATCATGTATAGTCTTGTAGGGATGGTAATTCCAGGGGTCCAGGAAGCCATAGTATCTGGTTCTTCTGTCCATCCCAATATATCCAGGAACAAGAGTGTCATTTGACACACTTTGCAAGCCTTTAACCTTAAGCCAGTATGCAAGGTCAGAAGGAATGATTAGCCATCATCCATGGCCTCAGCTGTCCTGACCCCATTGTGAAGCACATACTGTGCTTCCTGTTTCCTGGCCTTCCAGAGCTGCCCTGTTCCTATTTATTCACAATTCCCATTATCCATCCTCTGCTGGTTCTGTGCTGATTTTACCCAGAAGGGTTTTCTGCTGCTTGCAATCAAGAAACCCTAACTGTCTCATGCCCTTTAGAGACAATGGCAACAGTACAGGTGATAGATTGTGAGGGACTAAATTAGGTAATTGAGTAGCTTCCACCAAAGGTATTTTGGGTGGCAAAACCCTTATGACTAAAGAGACATTTCCAGGCTGAAAAGTGAGAGGAGTCAAAGTGGACCCCAAAGTTTTATACTTCATGTATATTACTGCCAAGAAGGGTTCTGGTCATTTGAGCTTTCACCCAGGTGGGTTAAGAAAACTGGTTGCACGTTTCTTATAAATGGATCACAGCACAGACTATTTTAAGACCTAACATATGAGGATGAATAATTTTCACATGCTTTTCACTTCACGGAGAGAACAACCAACACGGCTTGTCAAGCAGTTGGTCTCACTGCTCAACCTCACGCACGTGCAGCCTGGGCAAGTGATTCAGCCTCCTCTAAGTAATGCTTCCCTCTGAAATGGAGAGCCAAGGTTGTGAGTCAGCCCTGCGCAGAGCCAAGAGGCTTTGATTCAATATTATTTTCTGCCTTACCGCACAAGGTTTAAAATGTCCAATCTCTTTTCTTTAGTGCCAATATCCAAATAGTTAGAAGTTACAGACCAGAGCTGCTTCATTGTAAACACTCATTTTCAGAAATCATTGATCCTTACTGCATACCTCCAAAACCAAATAAATAAAGAGGAAGAAAGAAAATTCAATCAAGAAACTAGCAAAATGATAAGGGGTATAATATAAGATGTTAGTGCTGAATGCTAACTTTGTGGTTCAATGCCCAATTTATTATGATGAAAGCACTAGGCAGAAGACAGACATCAGAAGAAATGAAGACTGAATAAATGTGCTACAGCAAGAAAACTACTTATGAATTTCCATGCTGTGTGTCATTGAATAAGAGCTAGAATCATCTGATAGATAAGCATTTTATTCGTGTTCTTCCAAATGGAGACTTTATCAAATTCTACAACCCTTTCCATTGTGGAAGACACAGATCAGCTTGGAAAGAAATCATAACTTATGCAAAAAAACTGAAGGCCCAGCAAAAATAACAGAGCAACAGTCAATTACCAAAAAGCCATGGAATGAAAACATGTAATGCATTTCACTTGGAAAGGATCTCTGAGATTACCCAGTCCAACCCCCAACGCCTGCCAGTTGTAACATGCTCATCAGATAATATGCAATGGAGTCAGATCACACACTAATGCTATGGTAATTCTCCTAGTATTTCAAAGACTGGGAATATGACCCAAGAGCAGGAATAGATTAGTAGAGTTTATTCCGTTTATACTTGCATCCTCTCATTGTCCTCTTTAGAACGGAAATATGTTATCATAGTTCAGTTTCCTTTGTGGTCTCAAAGATAAGAAAATATCTACTTTGATTTCAAATAGAATCATTTCTAGATAAAAGAAGTCTCCTGTATAAAATAGAACAGCTTTTCAAATAGCCTCGCACAACAGTTAGTAATAATTTATGCTTGGTGAACAGGAAAATATGCTGAATTTATTCATTTTACCATGCACCACCTGTCAAAAGGGCAAGCTGATAAAAAAAAAGTGGGAATGGATAACTTTGGTATTTGCAAATCTGATATAAAAGGTTTTTGTAATTCCTCTTGCTTTCGAGAGGGAAGAAAACTAATTCAGAAAGAGACAGAACAGAAAATTCCTGTTATTGTCAAAGCCATGTTATCTGGCAGTCTACCATATAGATTTTAGAGCTTGGTTTTTCATGTCATCCAATATAAATCTTTGTTCCATTTTTGAACTCTAGTCAAAAACTAGTGTCACAACAGACCATCTTTAATTATGAAATTGTTCCTTCTCAGAATCTAGGGGTTACCCCAGTTTCACTGGGATAGTTCCACCCTGTCACATTTTCATAAACACCTCCAAAAGCCAGATGGCAGTTTACTCTCCTCGTCTCCTAAGCCATCCCTGTGTTTCAACCAGGACATGTTTATTTTCAATCCTAATTATTTCTGAAGTAGAGCACTATTTTCTTGCATGGTTTTTGAACATGTTTTAAAGTGTTTTGGTGGTTTCAAAATCCACTCTGAAACAGGAAGTGGTTTTATGTACACAGCAGGTCTTCTCCTCATCTCTCTCCTGAACTTGTGGAAACTCCTTACATTTATGATCATTCAGAGCTTTATGCTTCATGTGGCAAACAGTACATTAAGTACAGCTTGAAGTTTAAGAAATTAATCTCAATTAAAGCTCAGATAACTGCAAGTCAATATAGATGCTACTTTTCATCTTTCGAATGTGTCAGATAATAAAGTCTTTATCATAATTGATTAAAAATATATCATAGATTTTGGAGCATTTTGAAGTGAAGAAAATTATATGGAACTCAGAATTCAGCCAGCTCATTTTATAAACCTGATATATATATTTTAAAGCACACAACAAAAGTCTAGCTGAAAGCCATTACTGATTATAGCTTTGTGATACTATCTTCTCATTTATAAAAACTACAACTTAATCATAAAAACATCACATTTGAGAGACAAAAGATTCTTTTTGAACCCACTTCCTCTCCTATTTAAATCTGAAAGATTACAAGCAATGCCAGCCACTGAGAATTCTGGGTGGCAGGTGGGCAAATGCCTCACATTTTCAAATAACTTCACATGAGCATACCACAACCACATCCTGGATCACCAGAAGCCCAGGAAATCTGGTAATGAAAGTTTTTCTTAATCCCACAGGAATCTAGGATGGGGAGAGAAGGGGTGCATGGCTTGAGTTTCTGACTTCCTGGGTTTTGACCCCTTTGACCTTCCCTACCCTCAGGCCATCTCACTGCAAGCGGTCAGTGAAGGCTGTGGGGAAACCCTGTGACCTGTGAGTGCACCAAAAATGCAGTCTTCCTGCGACAGAAACCCAGAGACCCGGTCCCTCTCCTCATAGGTGAAGAGTTATAAAGCAGAATTAGACACATCAGCATGTGGTGGTTGTGAAAACCAGAGGTAGCAGGGGATGCCATACGAAGCAAAAATTTCCAAAGGACCATCTAATCAAGGCTTCCCATCTTCTGAGATTTCTTTCATCATGACCACTCAAAAACTTAAAGGTTTGGTGTCTTTTGTTTTTATTTGTTTGGTTATTCATCATTAGATAATAACCTAACAATGGGGCATCTACTCTTTGACCTGGTCCCCATAAAATCATAAAAATCCTCAGCCTAAGAATTTTGACTATTATCTTGACTTCTTTGTGAGGGGTTGTCTTAGTTTTCCAGGGCTTCTATAACAAAGCACCACAAACTATTAGTTTAAACAACAGAAATTTACTGCCTCACAGTTCTGGAGGCTAGAAACCCAAAATCAAGGTGTTGGCAGAGCCATACTTCCTCTTAAAAAGGAGAATCCATTCCACATTCCACAACTCTTCCCAACCTGCCACTGAGTGGCCAGCCATCTGTGTCATTCTTTGGTTTCTCGCATAACTCAATCTCTGCCTACTTTTAAATGACACTTTCTCTCTCTGTCTCTCTCTGTTCAAATTTCCTCTTCTTATAAAACACCAATCACATTGGATGTTACTAATAACGTTTTCAAAGATCCTATTTACAAATGTTATCATTCACAAGACCAGGGGTTAAGGCTTGAACATGTCTTTCGGGGGCACACAATTTGATCCACACAATATAACTTGGCTATCGCAGTAAATGGTTGGTACTCAGCCTAGCCACCAGATACTTACTGTAAGAGATGGGGATCAGTTTAGTTTTCACATAAAGGTAATATAAAACAAGGAGGGGAAATATTAATTAATGTAACCTGGCAGCCTACTGCCTCAGTCTCCCACTCCTGGTTTAAGCAGGAACTAAGGAAACCAGCTTAAACCAGCCCGATAGCCAGTAAAAAGGATGCACAAGAAAAAGCTGAGTCAATACCAATTCAGCACTAAATTCCATTCTTTATCTGGCAAAAGGAGAAGGTAAAGGCCAAAACTATCAGAGTGTGATGGGGGAAACTGTTAATCAAAAATTAGGGGACTTGCACGGGAAAGTTAGACCTCTCGAATAGGCTGTGACCTCTGAAGTATCTAATCTATGGAGAAACAGAGGAAGGGCTCGCATGCTAGGCTTAGGGGTATAAATTCTGTCACTTTTCCTTTGTTTGGGGCACCAGCCACGTTTTCTGTTGTGCACCCTTCTTGCAAGATTGAGAATAAATTCTTTTCTTCTCCACTATCAAGTGAGCCTTATTTTCTACCAGAAGATAATTTTTTCTTACTCTTTTTATTTGGTTTTCCATAGCCAGTGTTTTTATTACTCACAGAGGAAGCCTCATGGTATACTAGAAAGCCTGGGCTTTGGATAAAAGATATTTGAATTTAAATTCTAGCTTTATTAACTGTGAGTCTTTGAGTAACCTACCCATATCTCTTTGAATCTGCTTTCTCATTTTTAAATGGCTGTTATGAAGAAGCACTGTAAAACAGCTACTCAGCGCGGTCAGGCCCATCATAGGCATTCTAAAGATGTTAGATATTATTTTTGTAATTTTCTTCCAAGGAATGCTGTGCAGAATTCAATGAGATAACATCTGTGGAAGACCCAGCCTGTCAGTAGTAGTTTAACAACCATTAGTTCCTCTTCCCATGAGGAAATGAAGTCCTTTCTGAATCTGCTTGGGTTTCAAGGAGAGACTTTGGATTTGAATCCAAGGTGCTTCTCTGCAGCCACCTAAAAGCACATGCCCCTTCCACTGCCCATATTCCCAACAGAGAGAGCCCTTGAATGCTCAACACTTTCTTTCCCTCTCCTCACCTTAGGTTAGAGTCCTTCAAGTCTTCTACGCCTCATGATCTGGACTTCTCTTTTCCAAAGGCTGAAATGTCTTTCCAATTTCTTCCTATCACCTGGTCTCTAGATGAGATCCTGCTCTCCACCTACCCTCTCCTATTTCCTCTTCTACCCTGTGCTCTCCCATCCATCCCTGCCTGGATGGTACTCCTTTCACAAGCACTATTTACAATGACAAAGCAAACACATTTGCGTTTAGATAGATTTTGTCTCTGCCAAAAGGGGTTGTATTTACAATGCAGAAGTAGGTAAAGATTGGTGTGTTTTACCACGAGGAATTAAAGCTATTATCCCATGAGTCTGATCGATTTGAGCAGCCAAAACAAACATGTTGAGTAATTTCTTCCCTCACTAGCTAGTTCATTTGCCTGAATTTTCCAGACAATAGCTTCATATTGCAAATTCTTAGAACTGCAAAGGATATTCTTCCTAGCACTTGCATTTCGTTTTAGACATGATTTTGAAAGTAAGCATCTTAGAAAATTCTGGGAGAATTATATAAATAGATAAATACCAATATCTAGTTTCAGAAACACTATAGAAAAGTAACAATAATAACGCCAATAACAATAATAATATGACTATAATTTTTCAAGCATCTTCAGACCACAAATGTAATGCTGAGGGAAAATGGATGTATTTGTTTTCCTCTTGCCTTATGGCTGAAAGAACAAGCCATGCGTGATTTTTATGACCTGGCTAGTGATGTGTCCCTTCAGGGAACTATTAACTCCATCCTTGTAGATGATGCCTGATCCCAGTCAAAATTAGAAATTGCTTAAAAACAGGAAAAAAAAGCATTTCATTCCTAAATAGGCCATTAGTGATATTGGATACTTCGTTATGCTGTAATATAATATTGAAATTCCTAGAGGCAACTGATTTTCAGTAGTGAATTTAAAAGACAAAAGCTAAACTGAGTATTTGCAGAGTGAGTGAAAAAAATCCTGGGTAGTTCAGTATTTTAGAGGTTGAGTGTCAGCAACTGAGCTTTGGAAAAGAATAGCATTCTTTGCAAAGACAACTCAAGGCAAATGACCCAGGTTCAAATTGTGTGGTATAGGTACGAAACCACGTGGTTGGAAAACTAACATCTATTTTGAGTTCGGGGGGGCGGAAACAAAGTACACAGGAAACAGAAGGTCACAGTAATGACCACCATCATCAAAATTAAGTAAATGGACTAAAAATGGCAATATAAGCCACTGATACAATGAAAGCAGAGGAGTACAGCAGGGTTTTTCCCTTGAGTGTGTGCCTGGCTCCCACTCTCCCTGCCTCATTTCATGGTTAATGCAACCTTTGGACAATTTACCCAGGGATGCAGTATCTCCAAAATTACACACATAAGCAAAGTAGTATCAGTTCATATCCTACAGCTAGAAGGAAGCTGATTTGCTGACTGCATGCTATAATTAAAAAGAATTCCATTTTTTTCCATGTCTGTACATTTCATCAGGCTGAATATAAACACCTACATGAAAGACTGCAGATAAATCAGATATGGTATCAGAATGATTCACCAACAGTTCTAATTACGTAAGTACAAAACTATATGTGCTTAAAAGCTTGCAAATGATAATTCACATTTCTCACCATTTGTGTACAAAAGCCCCAATAAATTTTGTTTTCCTGAATATAATATTCGAATTACAAAAATATGGGAAAAATCACTATTCTTCTAAAGTTATCTTTCAATAGATACTTAATTTCCTTTCTGAGGTTACTGTAATTATTTCAAGAACTGAACCTTTTTTCCTGGAATCCTTCTTGACTCATGACAGACAAACTCTCCAAGGACATTCTGATATTTCTCCTGGCTAACCTCTGGGGACATTATTAAAATGCATGATACAATAAGTTAATATTTCACTGAAGGTAAAAAAATGGAAGAATATAAGTTGCAGGGAGAGATAGTTAAGAATCATCTTCAGGTTAGAATATTATTAAATTCATAGAACTATAAAAAATTTAAATCAATATAGATGATTTCAACACAGTATATAAATCAAAGCCTTTCCTATTCTCTGGCTTGATTGATGGGGTTTTCCCATTAAAATTGCCCATTCCATCCCAAATATGGATAATATATAATTCAAAGTTGAAAGCAAATCCCTTGAGTATCCTCGAGATTGGATAAATGTCTTAAAACATCAGCAAATAGGCCTTAAAGTGAGGCAACAATCTATAAACCATCCTGGTGACTTGTCAATAAGAGAGAGACAGGATGAGACAGTAAACCAAGCAACCTTTTCATGACCTTAACCTTCCCCCAACCTTTGAAAAGTAACAAGGTCTGTTCCTTGAGCCTTTGTTTGAAGAAGCTGAGAATAGGAATTGTGAGCTGCCGTGTTCCCACAGAGACATAAAGCAGCCACAACCCCTTCAGTTCAAAATTGCTTTGTATTTGGTGACCTGAGGTTCAAGTAGATAAGATTTTGCCATGTTCAAGAATTCAGAAATAATTCAGGCATGCTATCACTACATTGAGCAAGACAACTGACAAGGGCTAGTGTGGCACATGGAGGGTGGAGAGTGGTCAGGGCATAGAAGAACATATTTCAGAGTGGTAGGTGAACTAGGGACAGGAGCTGTTTTAATAATTTCCTAGTAACCCCGGGATTTTAGCTGACTAGGATAGAAAAGAACACCAGATTAAGAATTAGTAAATCAGGTTTCCATTTAGCTCTGCCTCTAATTTATTCTGTGACCTTGGACACATTTCTGAACCATTCTGGGCCTCAGTTTCCCCATCTGCAGGCACATTGTTTCATCGTTAAATAATGTCTAAGTATTGCCATCTCCCAATAGATGGTTTTGTGACTGTTAATTACTTCTCAGAGATACAAGAAAACTCACGCTAACTGTAATAATACAAATGAAGGAAAAAGAAAACAAATTGAGTTTTTTCCATCTAGCTAACGCCACTTTCCAGCTCAGCAGAGGGGCAGTTAGTGACAGGCAATAGAAAAAATCAGCCTTCTTAGACTAATTAGCATTTGGAAGACCGGTGTGCATCACCATGGAGACCAAAGGGAAGGTGGCCCCAGTAAAGGTCAAAGACTGGCAAAGTAGATGTGGCATTATAATAGGAATAGAGACAACCTATGTTAGAAGTCAGATTTACCCCCAATACCATCAGGTCCTGATTATTTTCTAAAGCAGCGTTTCAAAATAGGGTCCACAATCACCTGCTTCTGAGTCACCTGTTAAATGCAAAGTTCTTAAACTCATCTGGGACCCACTGAATCAGAATCTCTGGGAAAAAGGACTGAGAAATTTAAATTTCTAAGAAGTTTCTCAAATGTTTTGTTTTGTTTGAGTTTTCTGTTTGTTTCCCACAATAAAATTTGAGAACTACAGTTCTAACAAATGGAAAGGAAGCAGATGGGTGAAACACGAAGAATAAAATGCCCAGCATGTATGCTTAGAGAATATCCTGGAACCAGAGGGGTAGCTGGTAACAGTGGATGCCTCCGAGTGGGCCTGAGGTACATGATATACGGGAAATTTACTTTTCACTATAAACTCTTTTATACTGTTTTTATTTTTACCATGAATAGGAATTATATAAATATTTCTAATCCTAAAAAAATTTTAACGTGCAAGTTAAATTGCTAAATTGTGGCAGAATTTCTCAGAGTTGGAATAACTGAATACAATTTTAAAGGTAAGGGATAAAGTAATTACAATTGCTCAGCTTTTTCTTTTCTCTTTTTTAATCAGACAACCAGACTTGGAAAAAGCAAAATGTAGGCTTAGTTTCATATATTATCAAATAAGAGACGGTGAGGAAGACTGTCAGGTTAGGACAATAAAGATGCCCCCTTCAATTCAGAGTACATCTTCTTAGTATACTAGAATTAGTATTGTGTTATTAGCTATACTATTTTTTTATTTTCTGGGTGATTAGCAGTTCTTACCATCTAGCTTATTAAATATAAAGGAAGATAATTTATATTTTTCATAGCCCCTTTTATGGTACATGGTACATAGTACTTGCTCAGTGAAGTTCTTATGGAATGTTTTCTTTTGTGTAAGATGTAACACTTCCCATTTCTCAAGAAGATGCTGAAATTCAGTTAAACATCTGTTTAACAAGAAGGTCAGCCAAAAGTTGTGAGATCCAAACAGTTGTGAAAAAGGATGCCCAGGGAGAAAAGGGATGGAGTGATTAGGACAGGACCATTTACATGTATGCCCAGATCTATGGACATCTGCTTTAGGAAATTCCAGGATCACAGTTGTTGAGCTTTCGCTGGAGGAAATAGGCAGAGACCTTCTGCCAAGGCAGTTGTTTTAGATGAGGCACCATGAGCAAAGTTGGAATTTGTTAAAAAACATTCCATTCTGCCAGCTGAGACATGGGCGAACCAAAGGCATGGAGCGTGCTGAGCCCCTTGTGAGAAGGGGCTGGATAAGAGAGGCCTGGTGAGAATCGCACCACCAGCTTTACAACTAGGGCTTCCCAGACACCCTGCTATTAAGTACCCATTAAAGGAATCAGTCCTCCACCCCCACCCAAGACAGGCAGAGACAGAGCTGGGAGCACATTCAGGATGTTTAACAACTATCTGATGGGAAGCAGGAGTTGCTTCAGTGGTTCAACAGTAATGAGATTAGTGACTTGGCAGTGAGCAGCAAACAACCATTTGATGCAAGATGGACATCTAGGCCATTGGACGGCAAACGGTGCTGCATGAGAAAAGCAACAAAGCAATCCTGGAGGCTAACTGTGCAACCCTGGAGGCTAACTGCACCCAAAATTCAGAACCCCTCTTCTGTGACACAGAGTTGTCGAGTTTGTCTCTGGAAAGCAGCTGTCCAACCAAAGACTACTTGTCCTGTCCCTCTTGCATCTAAAGACAATATAATATGAACAGAAATGATGTGTGGTACTTCCAGACCTTCACTCCCTCTTTCCCATACCACTGGCTGGATGCAGACTGTCAATGAGGCCCTATGGGTTGACAGAGCCAGAGGATAGAAGAAGCCTGGGCCAGAATCACGCCATAAAAGAGTCACCTACCAACTAGGAATCCCTGCTTTGGATCGCTGCCTTAACAAGAAAAAACCTTTGTGTTTGATATATTATACATTGTGGGAGGTATTTCTAACAGCCCCTTGCATTACCCTGACTCACGCATTTGGCAAGCCGAAGGTAAATGCTATAGTTCCTAGAGCTCAGCAACTATGTTTGGACCGGAGTACAGTTCAGTCCAAGATCTGATGGGCAGGAGCCTGTAGCTGCCCTCTTCTAATGAGGTGTTTGCCAGGGGTAAAAGACTTTGGGGATAAGCTTTGCCTGGTTGGAAGGGGAAGTGTTCCTTTTGGGATTCTTTTCTTCCCACTATGCAATCAGAGTGATTCTTGGGCCTAAAGAGTTCAGAAAAGATATATCTCCCCTACATTTCTTTTCCCATGATATGCCCCTTAGAAAGGGGCACATTTCTAAGGCCTGGAACACCACCTGCCTGCAAAGCATTTTAAGAGTCATGAGTTCCCTTTTGCAACAAGCAACCTCACAAAAGAACAAGCCCAGGAAATCCATTCATGGCCCAGAGCAAAGCCTACAAATCTCCAGAGAATATGAACTGGCTTGTGTTTTCATGCAATAAAAGAACCTAGAGGATTCTATTCAGGGGTTGTAATTCACTGCTGTTGACATACACCCCATCCCCAACCTGCCCCACCCTCCCCAGAAGACATTTGCCCTTTGAACTCCAGACTCAAATTATATCAACCAGAGACAAAACTCCACATTGGGTCTTTCAGGTGGTTTAAAAATAAATATTAAGACAAGGTCCATGACCTCCAGAAAATGACACTTAAAATATCACTCTAGGGAAGCGGTGTTGGCTCAACTGATAAAGCGTCCGCCTACCATATGGAGGATCCAGGGTTCAAAACCCAGGGCCTCCGACCCATGTGGTGAGCTGGCCCACCTGCAGTGCTGCTGCACGCAAGGAGTGTTCTCCATGTAGGCGTGCCCCATGCACAAGGAGTGCACCCCGCAAGGATAGCTGCCCCACATGAAAAGCACAGCCTGCCCAGGAGTGGCGCCGCACATGCAGAGAGGTGACGCAGCAAGATGACACAACAAAAAAAGCGACAGTTTCCCGGTGCCACATGACAAGAATACAAGCGGACACAAAATAACACACAGCAATGGACACAGAGAGCAGACAATTGGGGGGAAGGAGAGAAATAAGTCTTTAAAAATGTATATATATATCACTCTAACCCAAGTTTTATAAAAGAGTGAATGAAGATTGTACCTTAAAAGCAAAAGAGAGGAAAGGATGAATTCTACATGGGGGCACTGAGAGATTTCCTTAGAAGAGAAAGAGCTGTGTGTGTAAGAGGAAGAGAACCTAAAAGGGAAGATAGAGAAAACCACTCAAGTAAGGGCCCTGAGATAAGAGAAGACAGGAAATTTACTTACACAGGAGCCTCTTACTTACAGAAGCATTTAGAACTATAATCTCAAGGCAAGGGAGTAGCTCTCCCTTTATTACTAAGCTTCTTAACTTTTCCCTTCCAAAAAGATAAAAATGATTTTTAAGCAATAAGTTTGCCACTAAGCACTATCTGAGATATTGGGTAGATTAATAGAGGGGCATATTCTGAAGCAGCAAAGAACCATGAAAGAGAGGAGCCAAGTTTCCAAAGAAAGCTAAGACATTAAGGCAATAGCAATGAGGGCTGGAAAGTTCATATTGCTTTTGGATAAATGACCTATGAAACATGGTAGGACCAGACACCCAGTAAACATTCAGTAAGTGCTTATTCAATGAATGGCCACTACACTGTGCCTAAGCTTTACCATGATAACCTGTCCCAGGAACACTGTTCAAAATTCATTGATTAGGTTGCCCTAATTTAGGGACTTATCCTCTGTCATTCCCACTCAAAGAAATTTCCCAGGGTTAAGCTAGAAAATTTTGAAAATATATACATAATTAAAGGACTTTCCAAGTTGGAAGTCCCATGAATACCAAACAACGCCCTCCATTCATGCTCCAGTTCTTACTTGATCACACAAAGAACTAAGAAGACACGTCAATGTCAGTAGCTATGTATCTTTTCAGTGAGTACAATTTTAAAGTGCCTACCATGGTGAGAACTATGAAATATTCTCCATGAGTACATCTTTAAAGGTCTATATGCATAAATTAGTTACCCATAGTTCTTCAGAGCTCTAATTATTTTTTAATTTATACAAATACATGCAATTAAAGTGCAATTACAATGCAATTAAAATGCCAGTATAATTAAAATGCAGAAAGAAGAAAATTTATAAATCTGTTCATGAATCTCCTTGATTTCTTTTTGGGTTCATTTAATACCACTTACGGTTTGCACATCATGAAAAATCTTATTTCAGTGATTAAGACCATCCCATCAATCCATGTACCTTAGGAATGTGAAGTCTCATCTAACCCTACAGGGTTTATCTTTATGAGGAGTATTGAACCAGAACTGGCCAAATTAGAGTTGCTTGACAAAGAGATAACTAAAAGAAAGGAAGAAAATTAAGGATGCCTGCCCTACAGAGAAGGGGTAAAAAAATTCAAAATTCAGGTTTTCCAGTATTTCTTAAAGATTGGTAGGATACATTTACATATTTCCCTAACAAGATCTGTGACCCTCTTTACCCTAATTCCTCTGTAGATGAAGACATCCAGGTAATAAGGACTGATCAGAGGCACCAGCAGTACACAATAGGCTTTTAAAAAGACTTCTGTCACTTTTACTGGACCTGTGGTTGGTGTTGGGGTTGGTATATACTCAGGAGACCTGAATCTCTGGACTGTCCATGTGACAGCCAGGCCCTGAGCCTCAGCTGACTTGCAACTCCTACCCTCTGTTTTATTGGACTTACCCCGGCCAGTGAACAGGGAGGTGAGGAAGGTCAACCACCACACCAGGGAGCCAAGAGTGCCTACAACTGCAAGTAGGAAAATTTCATCCATCATCCATGTGGAATCCAAGCCCCCTCTCGATATAGAGGTGGAGTGGACATAACCATTCCAGGGTCCACAAGATGGAGGAATAGAGTATGGATTAGAGTGGACTTACTGATATTCTACTATGGAACTATTGTGATTAGTAATGGAAGAAATTGTAGCATTGGTGTGGAGAAAGTGGCCACGGTAGTTGCTGAGGGTAGGGAGAGGAAAGAAGAGATATGATGTGGGTACATTTTCAGGACTTGGAGTTGTCCTGGGTGGTACTGCAGGGACAGATGCTGGACAATGTATGTCCTGCCATGGCCCACTGGGTGGAATGGGGGACAGTGTAAACTACAAGGTAAACCATTATCCATGTGGTGCAACAGTGCTCCAAAATGTATTCACCAAATGCAACGAATGTCCCATGATGATGAAAGAGGTTGTTGATTTGGGAGGAGTGGGGTGAGGGGGGTGGGGGATATGTGGGGACCTCTCATATTTTTTGAATGTAACATTTTTAAAAAATAGAGAGAGAGAGAAAAATAAATCACTGGTTGAAAAAATAAGTTTGACTAGCACAGGAAATGAAAGCTATGTACGTAAACATAAACAAATGTTGTATGGATGAAGAAATAGTTACATAATGTTGTATAGGGTCTAAATAACAAGAGCACAATTTATGTGCAATAAAATAAAATAAAAAGACTAAAGAAAATGACTTCTGCTAAGGGACTTTCTCTTTTTTCAGATAATAGCTTTCATTGGGAAGGGGGAAAAAAGGCAGCAGTCCAGTGATAGGCTAGAAACTCAAACCTAAAAAGCTAGATTTGATTAAGTAACTTTTCATACAACAAGCATTCGTTGAGCACTTCTAGGCTCTAGGTGTATAAAATAATACATGGTCTCAGTCCTCAGAGGCCAGGTTTGGAGAAGAGAGCAGATAGGTCAAAGTTCACTGCTACACGATGGGAGAAAGGTTACAATGGTTATGTCATATGTCCATTCAGAGGTGCAGAAGGAGGAAATGTCTAAGTCAGGGCTAGATTGAGCAGTGGTTCTCATCCCCGAGGGGGTTCATACTGTCGTTTCAGTGACTGTGGGCACAAGGTAGCACTTAGTAGGTGGGGGCCAGGGCAGTTTAACCCAGACTCAGTTAACCACAAGAAGAATTGCCCTGTTTCCCACATGACTTTTAGATGGCAAATGTCCAGCTAGGCATTTTGGAGATTTAAAAAAAAACTGTTATTATTATCATAATCCGCAACCTCACTAACACTTGGAGTTATCAGACTTCTTAATTTTCGTTAATTTCACTAGTTACATAATGGTATATTGTAGTTTTTATTTAAATTTCTCAAATAATTAGAGAAGTTAGGCATTTTGTCATCTGGTTTATTGGCCATTTGGATTTCACCCTCTGTGAATTACATGTTCATATTTACCCCATGTTTCTCATAGTCATTTAATGAATTATAAGAATTTTTAATATACTTTAGGTCCTAATCTTTTGGTGCACTGCAAATATCTTCTTCTAAATGGTGGGTGCCTTTTTTCAGTTTTATTTTACATTTTATTGTATTCCATTTTAACCATCTTTTCTTTTGAGGCTTTGTATTTTTGTGTGTTTTATTGAAGAAATTCTTCCCTACACAAAGTTAAAATGTTCTTTTTCTATGTTTTCAAAAATGTTTAATATTTGCTTTTCTCATGTTGGGTTTTAATCGATATGTATGTATGTGTGTGTGCGTGTGTATGGGACAGTGGGTGGATGTGTGGTATAAGATAGGGATGTGATTTTTTCATGTGAATATCCAGTTGTTCTTGCACCATTTCTAAAAGAACTCTCATTTCCTCGCTTATTTGTAATGCTGCTAATGTTAATTATCAAACTCCCATAAATACTTGAGTCTGTTTCTAAGCCTAATTGCCTTTTTATCTACCCCTACATCAATACCACTCTTTTAATTACTAGAGCTTTATAATAAGACTTGATAACTGGTAAGATCATTCTCCCTAGTTATTCTTCTTCAAAATTGTCTTGACAATCCTTGTCCATTTACCCCTCTGAGTTTCTGAATCTGGTGGTCAATTTCCCTGAAAAATCTTGCTTATGCTTTGATTGTAATCATATACAATGTAAATATTAACTGAAGGAGAATTTATGATACTGAGCTGATTCATCTAGAAACATCATACAGTTCTCCATTCCGTTAGATCCCCTTTTTGTCTTTAAATAAAATGTATTATTTCCTTCATAAAAGTCTTGTACAAGCTTTGTTGAATATAGTCTTAGAATATTAGAAAGTTTCTTGCTATTACAAATAGCAAAATTTTTAAACTGTAGTTTCTAATTAGTCTTTGTGGGGATAAAGGGATCACTCCTGATTTTGATACTGTTGATAAATCCAGAAATATTGCTTGCCTTGCTGATTAATTCTAATGGCTTGCTAGTCATACATTTTCTATATAGACACTCATCTGCAAACAATGACAAATGTCAATCTTTCTTCTTTTACTGTACTAAGACTTCAAATACTGTGCTGAGTGTGATCAAGAATAGACAATATCTTTGCCTTGTTCTAACCCAAAATGCTTCTCTTTTAAATATTGTAGTAGAGAAGTCTGGTGTACTCAGTATTGAAGGCCAGGACATGAGAACTCTGAGAAGGAAGTTGATTTATTTTGACTGGCCCAACTCAGCGGACTCCTGGCCTAATAAAAACCTAGCCCCAAATAGAATTTTGGGTTGCCTTTTATACAGAAAAGATATAAGGGTGGGGAGTTAAATGGTGCTTTTATGAAAGAAAACGACTTTCCTTGTTAGTTAAATGTTTGTCTGAGTACCAGATAGGTTTTGAATTAAAGTACCCCCCACATTTCAGGTAAACTTGAATTAGCATATCCTCCACATTTCAGGTGAGCTTGAATTAAAATCTCCCCCACATTCCTCTGGATGCAACTTTGAATACACATTCAATCTTATATCCTTTCTGAACATTCAAAGACTGTAGAGCCTATATTACTTATTTGGATTTCTAGAGACTACTACACTTGGATACAGAATTTTGAATTTATGCACAGACTATATTAATATGATATTCACTAAATATATTTGGGTTAGAACAAGACAAAGATATCCTCCCCAATTTATCTTTAACATTATTATTATTGTCTCATACAGTCAATGCTTATCTGGATTTTTTCATATTCTACAAATTTTTTGGTTCCTCATTGCATCTGGATCCTCACTTCTTTCTTTGGGTTCAGTTTCCTTCTTGCTTTTATACATTGTAGGCTAGATTCACATGATCTTGGTTTTCTGAAAAGATCTTATTTTTTTCTTCAAGTTTAGCCTGGTAACTCTAAATCAAAATTATTTCCTTTTCATCATTTTGAATATATTATTCTACTGGCTTTGGGCTTCAATTGCTAATATTGAAAAGGCTGCTCTTTATCTAATAGTCATTTCTTTCCTTCATTGACATTTTGCTCTGGTTACTTCAAATCTTTTTGTTTTCTCTGTCATTGTTAAGTTTCACTATGATGTGCTGTGTATGGATTTATTTTTATTCATTCTTTCCTATATCCATTTTGCTTCTGACTCATTATTCGTGTTCTTATATCAGTTTTGGGAATATCTGTAATTATTTCCTCTTCACCTCTCTCCCTCTCTTTTCTCTGTCTGAAACTCTTATTAGATCTGTGTTGGACTTTCTTATTGTATCTTCACTGTTGCTTGATTTCTTTTTTATATTTTCTATTTGAAATTTCTGGCCAAGTTACTCTCATCCATTGTCACTTGAGAATCATAAATAAAGATTTAGTGTTTCATACAGTGCTATAGACTTATGGTGAACATTTTGCAAGAAACTCTGAACAACTCCTGAGGAAAAGCCAATTGCTTAAATATCACAGTGCACAAAGATGCCTGAAAGGTCCTTGTGAAACATCTGAGATCCTTTCTCAAAAAATTCTCCAAAAACATTACTCCAAACGGATGAGATGTAGTACCTGGAACTATATCCACTTCTTGAAATTGCATAGCTAAGTTAGTCAGAGTAAAGGTCAAACTCTCCATTATAAGCTATCACTGGCTCATTGTAGGCAAACTAATTATTTGGGGTCCTTACTTTGGCTTTATCAACTAAAGTCTTAGCGTCACAGGGATCCCAGTCATTGTACAGCCTATGTGAGTATTAATCACTGTCCCTTTTTTCCATTGCTCCTGGCCTCCATGAGTGGGAAGGTAATTCTCTCCTCCACAGCTACCTTCTGATGTCTAGATCCCAAGGTATATGGAACTAAACTGAAAAACTTCTATGACAAGGAAGCAGATGTGGCTTAAGTGATAGAGCTTCCACCTACCATACGGGAGGACCTGGGTTTGATCCCTGGGGCCTCCTGGTGAAAAAGAAGAAAAGAAAGCGTGCCCGCACAGCAAGCCAGTGCCTGCATGAGTTCCTGCGTGGTGAACCTGTGCCTGCACGAGTGCCCACATAAGTGCCCACGTGGTGAGCCAGTGCCCTGTGCAAGTGAGTCACACAGCAAGATGATGACACATCAAAAGAGAGACAAGGGGAGAGTGAAGGTGAAGGGTAGCAGAAACCAGGGACTGAGGTGGTGCAATTGACAGGGAACCTGTCTCCCCATCAGAGGTCTCCAGGATCGAATCCCTGTGAATCCTAGAGGAGAGAAAATGAGAATACAAGACAATATAGACAGCAAAAACAACAGGGCGGGAGGAGAGGAAGGGGGGGAAATAAATAAATAAATCTTTTTTAAAGAAGAAAACATCTATGACATTCTATTTGGAATAATCTTTATACTCCATTATATGTATACCATGTGAAGAAGAACATGAAGGGGCAAAAGAAGGCAGAAATTGCTACTTGGGCATTTGGGGAACTGACAACTGCATTGCACCAAGCAGTCCCCTCACAACTCATCAATTGGATTTTTTATTTCTTTTTTTTTTTTTTTTTTTTTTAATTTTTTTATTTTTTATTGACTTTGTAATAATATTACATTAAAAATATATATGTGAGGTCCCATTCAACCCCACCCCCCCCACCCCCCCTCTCCCCCACCCCCAACAACACTCGTTCCCATCATCATGACACATCCATTGGATTTGGTAAGTACATCTTTGGGCACCTCTGCACCTCATATACATTGGTTCACATCATGGCCCATACTCTCCTCTATTCCATCATGGATTTTTTATTTCAATGACTGTAGTAGCCAAATCTATATATTCTATTTGATTCATTTTCAAACATGTCTGGTCTTTTCACATCACTTACATTTTTTATGGTTTAAGTGTTTACGTTTACATTTTTAGCATTATAAATATATTTATTTTATATCACAGTTTTGTATTATCTGAAGGTTTGGGGGTTTCTTATTTATTGCACCAGGTAGCTTCCATTAATGGTATGTTGTTTTCTCTTCTGTAATTTTGGAGGTCACTTCATCTTCAGCAAGTTTTTTTTTTCTATTGGAAGTCTCTGCTACATGGTTGAGAATATGTTTTCCCAAAGAGATTTTGCATTTGCTTCTGCAAATTCCCCCAGGGGCATCACCAGTTCACAGAACTTTTTATTGGATTTCTTGGTTTGAGGGTACCCAGATCATGTGGGTATTGTAATTTCAAACCTCGGGGGTCAGGTTCTTAGAGCTTTTCCTTTTCTTTCTCATCACCCAAAGACAGATAAGCTTTCTCACTATGTCCCTATGTTGGCATGTGGATTACTCTCACATCAGACTCATACTTTTTTGATTTACAGTTCCCTCTTCATACCTGGGAACTGGAGGTTTCCATTTTCTTGTAAACACAGCCATACATTTCTAAGAACTTTTATTATATTTCATCTGTCATGTATAGAAGTTATTAGAGGAAGAATTTTCTGATCATTTTGTCTGCCAACTTGCTAGAACCAGAAATTTTCAGTTTTATTCCTTTCAGTTTAATTCTCTCTTTGCACTTGTGTTTCAAAACTTTACATTCCCTTTAATTAATTAAATAATTATAATAGCATATTCAGCTGAAATAAACAAACATGGGATGACACATACACCTGATTGTTAAAGATTTTTTTATCTATTGATCCCCCCCCCATGTCTTCTCTCTGTGTCCATTTACTATGCATTCTTCTGTGTCTGTTTGTTTCCTCTTTAGGAGGCACCAGGAACTGATCCTGGGCCTTTCCAGAGTAGAAGAGAGGTGCTCAATCTCTTGCGCCACCTCAGCTCCCTGATCTGCCACATCTCTTAATGTCTCTCCTCTGTGTCTCTTTTTGTTTCATCATCTTGCTGTGCCAGCACTCCTACATGTGCCAGGTCGCTGCACAGGCCAGCACTGTGTGTGGGCCAGCTCTCTGCTTGAGTCTGCTTGCCTTCACCAGGAGGCCCCAGGAATTGAATGCTGGACCTCGCATATGGTAGACAGGAGCTTAATTACTTGAGCCTTACCCACTTCCCACACCTGATTCTTTATAAGCAAATAACTCAACTGATAGAAGTAGAAGTTGAAAGACTACTACAGAGTAGTCTGCTATCCAAGTGTGCTTTGTAGGTTGCTGTCAACAATTAGTATGTTTTACAGAAGGAAAGGGGAATATTAGTTAATTCAATAAATGGAGATTAGTGAAAAAGAATGTATGTGACAGCTTTTAGGAACTAAAGCAGAAAGACTGTGACTAGGAATGAGTCTAGAGAAGTATGTTGGGGCCATGTTCTGAAAGCATATAAGTCATTCTAAGAAATTTGGCTTTATTCATGAAATTGTAGGGGAGAGTATATCAAAGTATACAGACCTGTGAATTATGAATGAGAAAACACACATAAAACACTCAGCACAGTGTTTTGCACAAATGTAAGACATTTTTCCTATTACTACACTATGCATAAAAGCCCCCTTAAAAAACTAGACATTATGAAGAGTACAGTACTCTTAACTTTTACATGGCTGTAAATCTTTCACCTGTCTCAAAAAACTTTTTGCAGATGTTTCGTGGTTCACCCCACTCACTAGACTGTGGCACCTTAGTGAACTCCATTTCCCAGTGGGCATCAGTTAAACCCTCTCCAAAGAGATCTGACTCTCAGCCTTAGTGATAGAGCAGGGGAGGGAGAACCTCTTCCAGATTTGTTCATTCCCTGTGCCTCTATCTCATCCCTGGAAATAGTGGCTGATCACTGTATCTGCCATTCTTGTTTTCTGTAGAGTTCTTATAATTTACCTCTTAGTAATTTTGCACCATTACTTGTTAATAATTCTTTTCTCTGTTGGAACTACCATGTCGTCTCTGTCTCCAAACTGGGGCCCTGATCGATATATACTGAAATTTAAGAACCATTACCCTAGGTCACAAAATTATCCCAGAGTCTCCAATGATTTGCACCAGAAGTAAATGAATGACTCCAATCACTATACAAAAAGCTATTCCTAAGCGAATGAGAGTTATATACACCAGAACCTTACAGCCTCAAGCAATTATTTACTCACAGAAATTCTCGTACACAGTCACAGTCACATGTTGTGTACTTCTATGGCTATATATGTAATTTGTACATATGTGATGGTGCTTTTCTGATCATAAAGCCTTTATAACCCTGATTTAATTTTTTTTTTTAATCCAGGTCACCATGACTCAAGGCAAGATTGATCATCTATGAAACTAAGAGATAATATTCAAAATTACAGTTCAAAGTTGTTTGAAATGTGTCATAATTTTTCACTTATAAAATTCTAATTTAGTCACGAAATGAGGACAAAGTTCAGAAAAAGAAAATATATGGTTAATGGGGTTTTACAAGAGGAATATCTTTTTTTAAAGTGGCACAAGTTTTCTCACATAACATATTGCACCTATTATTGTAGTGAGATAAAACATTGCTCATAGTAAGAAATCTGACCTTAATTTACTTGTTGAATTAAAATAAAAACACCTGTTCAGTCAAAATGACCTGTCAGTGCGTAGTTTCTACTGCTTCAGTGAGTGCTTTTCTTATAAAAGATTTGTCTGTTAAAAATGGAAGGTCTAGAAAAGTGGGAATTGCACATTAAAGTGATAGGCTACAAAGTTTTAGAATTTTAACTTTTATTTCCAAGGTATCTTTGATTGTGCGAACCTAAATTTTCACAAGTTCTCTTATCAATCCCTCTTCTCAAAATGTGAATCAATTGTAAAGACGATGCTTCATCCAGAGCTTGAAAGATTTGATATGCTTCGAGGCACATTCTTCACAATAGATTCATCAAAGCACAAAAGGTGAAAGATATTCCCATCGTATAAGATATTTCCTTGACAACACTGACATTTATGTGAATGGCCTTAGGCTTCACATTATTCTTTGTGAGACAAATGACTTAAGAGTGAGAGTTTTCTCCTGGTGGAACCACAGCAACTTGTTTAGAAGACTGAAGGCCCTGGCAAGTCTCAGTATCAGACCGAAACACCAAATTCTTCCAGTCTTCTTGGAATGTAAATCTTGATTAATGTTGTAAAGAGAACTACTTTAAGACTCCAATTCCTGCTCCCAGTTGCTTCTTTGTCTCCTCTACAGAAATATCACAAGACTTCAGCCTTTGTTGTTCCCAGTGGCATCCACGTGGAACCTGCTTTTCCTGTCAATCTACTCCATGGTTGAGGTTTTACATCTAGTAGCACTTACCCTCCTGCCTGCTTTATTTCGTAGTGGCACTCTGCCTGATGCCTACTTATTTTCCTTGCTATTCACTCAGATTTTGAGTCGTTCATCTTGGTTTCTCAGCTGTCAATGACCTATATCTCAAACCCTACAAAAGTACCTGGAGCCAATAAGATCATGCTTATTTGGCTCCAATCATTAAATTGACGTTAGTCGCTTAATAATAGAACATGTTCTGTTTTCAGAGAAAATCTGCCCTGGGTTTTTAAGAACCCTCGAGTAACCTCAGTAGAATTTTAGACACATATATTTGGACTGAATATAGTAAATCTGGATCTCCAATTTCCATGATTAAAATGCAAACCTAATTTCAAGTTATTCGCGTGTGTAGAGGGTGTCATAGAGTTCTGATTGTGATTATCTTGCCTTTAGAGGTGAAGAAAGGAGCACATATAGTAATGTTTTCAAGATTGAAAATCTAGTGATGAAATAAAAGGTAATGAGCATGTGCTGGCCACTCTTGATTGCCAGAATGTTTAAATTTCTCATATTCTTGAGCTTGGATCCTCTGAATCAGTGCTTCTCAAATGTTAATGTTCATACTAATCTCCTGGGGATCTTATAAAGGGCAGATTCTGATTCAGTAGGTCCGAGGTGGAGCCTGCATTTCTAGCAAGCTTCCAGGTCAGGTGATGATGCTGGTCTAGAGACCACACAGAATAGCAAGGTCTTGAGGTTGTATAAAGCAATTGAATCAAAAGGAGGTGGACTGAGGGAACGTCCAGGGAAGATGGTGGAGTAAAGAGATCTAGGACTCAGGCCTTCCAAAACAACTACTGAATAGGCAGAAACTGTCTGAAATAACTATTTTGAAACTACAGAGCACAGAAAAACACTGAATAGCATACAGGGAAGAGCAGGATGAAAAGTCTGATAAATTATAGTAAAGAAATTTAAATTGCTGTCTCAGGCTGTGACTTCCAGTGCCCACCCCCCACTGTCACAACAGGCCACTACAGGGTCCAGCTCTGGCTAGCAGCTGAAGTCAGAAAGGAACATAAAAATCCTCTTCCCCAAGAACAGGGGTGGGCACCGCCAATCATTGATCATAGCTTTTGATTAGTGAATCTGGAACTCTGGGTCCTACCCTCCCTGGACAGGAGAGGTGGTAGAGATTCGAAGATGCAGGGCTTTCCCAGGGCGCTGGGGGAATGTTAGCTGAAGGACTGCATTTGCTGGGCAGGGCAGGAGAGCTCAGTTTTGAGAAACTGTCAGAGACATTTGTAGTGCTCTTCCTGAGCCCTCCACAGGGCACTTTTGAGCTAATCTGTGCCCCCCTTTGTGGGTTCCTGGCCCTGTGTTGGCTGGGAAAGACCAAATTGGGAAAGTCCTCCCAGAATGATCCTCCTCCCAGAACTAGCAAGAGAGACAAAATCAGTGTGAGACAACAAAAGGAGTGCAAAAAACCATAGAGGCCAACAAAGCCCTGGTGGCTTCAGATACCCTGGAGAGGTAAGTTTCTGTCCTGGGAAACAGAGGAGACAACCAAACTCCTGTAAACAGAGAACTCCAAAACAAGTAACAAGCAAAAGCCCAGGACAAGACAGAGGTCCTGTAAGGACAAGGAAAATCCTGCATACTGCAATACCCTTGGGCAGACCTTCCTGATCAGTGGGTTGAAGTCAAGAAAATTTCTGTCTTGTTAACTGTTGGTCACAAAACCAGGAAACAGACAATCCAGGGAGAAATCCCAGAGATAACATTTTAAAATATTAAAAGACATAGTGTACAAGAAAAGAGTACAAGACAAAGTAAAAGGAAATTATGGCCCATCCAAAGGAAGATAAAAATACAGAAAACACCAATGAAGAAGATGAAAATGTGGACATACCAAACAATCTCTTTTTTTAAAATGATCATAAAAAATGCTTAAAGAGATGAAAGAAAGTACAGGAAAAGAACCACAGGATATTAGGAAAGCAAAAACAATGAATAAATAATATAAGAGTCTAAGTAAAGAAATAAAAATTTTACAAAGGAACCATGGGAAGCGGCTGTGGCTCAATCAGTTGGACTCCTGTCTACCATATGGGAGGCCCTGGGTTCAAATCCCTGGGCTTCCTTGTGAAGGCAGGCTCGCCTGCATGCTGCAAAGTGCCACCCAGCCCACACACACCATGAAGTGCTGCCTGGCCCACAAGCGCTGCAGAGACCGACTTGGCAAGGTGATGCAACAAAAAAAAAAGGGAGACAAGCCAAAAAAAAAACACAGAAAAGCATACAGTGAATGGACACAAAGAGCAGACAGCAAGCAAGCCACAAGGGGGGAGGGGAAATAAAATAAATAAATACACAACACACAGCAAATGAACACAGAGAGCAGAAAGCATGCAAAAAAAAAAAAAAAAAAGCCATGGGGGAGCAGATATTTTTAAAAATAGGAACCAAAGAGAACTACTAGAGTTGAAGACCACAATAACTGATATGAAAACTTTCAAGAAGGGTTTGAAGAGCAAATGAACTGACCAAAGAATGAATAAGTGAACTTGAAGATAAGACATTTGAAATGAGTCAGGTTGAGGAGCAGAAAGAAAAAAGAATTATAAAAAGCAGAGATAGTCTAAGACACTTCTGGGACATTATCAAGCACACCAATATATGTGTTATGGTAGTCCCAGAAGGAGGAGGAAGAGAAAAAGGGACAGATGGAATAGTCAAAGAAATAATGAGAAAGCACCTCAAACTTAGTAAAAGACCTGCACATGCATATCCAAGAAGCTCAGAGAACAACAAACAGGATACACATGAAGAAACATACAACTCATCATATTTTGATTACCCTGTCAAATGCCAAAGACAAGAGGAGGTTCTGAAAGCTGCAAGAGAAAAGTGACATGTTATATACAAGGGAATTCCAGTTAGATTGAATGTCGATTTCTCATCAGAAATCATAGAGGAAAGAAAACAGTGAGTTGAAATATTTACTTAAAGTGTTGAAGGTAAACAACTGCCAGCCAAGAATTTTATGTATAGTGAGCCTTTCAAAAATGAGGGAGAATTTAAGACATTCTCAGATAAGCAAATGCTAAGAGAGTACAACACCACTAGACCTACTCTACAACCAATGTTGAAGGGAGTTCTTCAGACTGAAAGGAAAGGTCACTAGACAGCGATTTAAACCAACATAAAGAAATAAAGACCTGTGTAAAGGTAATCATTTGGATAATTATAAATGACAGTGTTATATTTTATTGTTGTTTGGTATATAACTCCACTTTTTACTTCCTATAGGTGATAAAATGCATAGGTATAAAAGGAATAATAAATCTAAGCTTTTTGATATACAGTGTAGAAAGACATAAGTAGTAAAAAGTACCAAAAATGGCAAGAAGACAGAGGGGTATAGAAAAAGTACATGTTCATGCTATTGAAGTTAAGTTGGTATGAAAACAAGAGTAACTATTAATATTTAGGATGTTAATTTTAGCCCTATGGTAACCACAAGGAAAACAGATTAAAAATATATCCAGAAAGAAATGAGAAGACACTCAATATGGTACAATACAAGATAACAAATAAGCATAAAAGGAAGCTTTATAAGAAGTGAAGGACAAAAAGATATAAGACTTACAAAGGCTAAATAGAAAAATGGCAGAAGAAAGACTGCAATGATTTAAAATGTAAATGGATTAAACTCTCTAGTCAAAAAGCAGAGATTGGCAGAATAGGTAAAAAAGCATAATCCAACTATATGCTCTCTGTAAGAGACTTACCTAGATATAAGTGATACAAAGATACAAGTGGATGGATGGTGAAAGGATGGAAAAATATGTATACCATGCAAGTAGTAACCACAAGAGAACTGGAATGGCTTTACTAATATCAGAAAAAAAAACAGTTACAAGGGACAAATATCATTACATATTGATAAAGGAGACAATTCAACAGAAAGTTGTAACAATTTTAAATACATATGTACGAAATAGCACAATCCCAAAATATATGAAGCAAATACTGATTTTATCTGAAGGGATAAATGGAAGGTTCTACATTATTAGTAGGAGATTTTAACACACAACTCTCAATAGGGGATAAAACATCTAGTCAGAAGAGCAATAAGCAGGTACAAGACATGAATGATACACTAAACCAACTAGACCTGAAGATGTATATAGAACACTGCACTCAATGAAAATAGAATACACATTAGCCTCAGATGCACATGGATAATTCTTCAGGATAGAACATATGTTGCATCACAAAACAGGTATCAATAAATTTAAAAATATTGAAATCATAAAATGTGTATCCTCTGACCACAATGGAATAAAGCTAGAAATTATAACAGAGAAGAAATGGAAAATTCACAAATATGTAGAAATTAAACAGCATATTCTTAAATATTCAAATGTTTACATGTGAAATCTGAAGTGAAATTAGGAAATATCTTGAGAAAAATGCAAATGAAAATTCAACATACCAAAACTTATGGGATAAAACAAAGGTAGTGCTGAAAGGGAAAATTATAGCTCTAAATGCTTACACTGAAAAAAAAAAAAAAAAGAAAGGCTTCAAATCATCGGTATAACAAAAAGCAGAAGAACTAGGAAAAGAAGAAAAATTGAAACTCAAAGCAAGCAGAAGGAAGGAAATAACAGAGATTATAGTAAAAATAAATGAAAAAGAAAACAAACAATTGAATCAACAAAACCAAACATTGCTTCTTTGAAAAGATCAGTAAAGCTTGAGCTAGACCGACAAAGAAAAAGAGAGGATACATTTAACAAAAATCAGAAATGAAAAAAGGCCATTTCTACCAAACCCACTGGACAAAAGTGGACTATGAGTGGATACTTTGAAGAACTGTATGCCAATAAATTAGATGACCTAGATGAAATGGACAAATTCTTAGAAACACAGAAACCACCTATATTGACTTAAGAAGATCAATCTCAACAAACCACTACTAGTAAAGGAATCAATAACCAAAACCTTCCAACAAAGAAAAGCCCAGAAACAGATGGTTTCACAGGTAAATTCTACCAAGCATTCCAAGAAGACAACTCAAATTTTGCTCAAATTCTTTCAAAATATTGAAGCAGAGGGAACACTACCTACATCATTCAACAAGACAAGCATCACCCTCATACCGAAGCCAGATAAAGATAACACAAAGAAAGAAAACTATAGACCAATACCTCTTATGAACAGAGACGTAAAAATCCTCAACAAAAGACCAGCAAACTGAATCCAACAACATATCGAAAGAATTATACACCATGATCAAGTGGGATTTATTCCTGGTGTGCAAAGTTGGTTCAACATAAGAAAAACAATTAAAGTAATACACCATATTAACAGAAAAAGGGATTAAAAACCACATGATCATCTCAATCAATGCAAACAAAACAAAACCATTTTATGGTATACAGCATCCTATCTTGACAAAAACACTTAGAACACTAAGAATAGAAGGAAAATTCCTCATATGATAAAGGGTGTATATGAGAAGCCCACAGCTAACATCCTACTTAAAGATGAAATATTGAAAATGTTCCATCGAAGATCAGGAACACAGTGGGGATGTCCTGTCACCATTATTGGTGTTCCATCTGTGAACTGGAAATTCTTGCCAGAGGAATTAGGAAAAAAAGAACTAAAAGGCATCTAAATTGGAAAGGAAGAAGTAAAACTTTCCTTATTTCAAATGACATGATTCTATATACAGAAAATACTGAAAAATCCACAATAAACCTACTCGAACTAATAAATGAAGTCATCAAAGTGGCAGAGTACAAGATCAACACTCAAAAATCAGTAGCGTTTCTATACACTAATAATGTATAATAAGAAGAAGAAATTAAGAAAAAAAAATCCACTCACACTAACAACTATAAGATTCAAATATCTAGGACTCAATCCAGCCAGGGATGTACACAGAGAAGACGCAAAACATTGCTAAAAGAAATTAGAAAAGACCTAAGTGAATGGAAGGATATACCGTATTTATGGATTGGAAGACTAAGGTTAAGATGTCAATTCTACCTAAAGCAATTTATAGATTCAAAGCAATCCCAATGAAAATTCCAACAACCTTCTTTTCAGATATGGAAATGCCAATTATCAAATTTATATGGAAGGATAATGGACCCCAAAAAGCATGATGGTTAGGCTATCATGTCAACTCAGCCAGATAATTGTGCTAAGTAGCAAGCACTGGGATAATTGTAATACAGGGACATTTATGGACTTTAGTCACCATTGACTTTACTGCAGTGCTAAGTCATAGATAGCTGGCTATAATTACATAAATCAGGGAGATTCTCATCAGCAATGAGTGACGCTTAACCCAATCAGTCGAATCCCTTAGAAGGGAAAGTGATTCCAGAATTGAGAGAGAATTTTCCCGCTCATCTTTGGACTGCCAACTTCTCCCAGAACTCATGAAGAACCTTCACTGGATTTTCATTGCTTGCAACCTGCCTGCAGAACTTGGACTTGTGCATCCTCATGGCTGCATGAGAGACTCTTACAGAATCACATACTATTGACAGATATTTCTTATTGATTCTGTTTCTCTAGAGAACCGTGACTAATATAGCTTGGTACCAGGAGTGGTTTTTGAGTAACAGAGTCTTAAATGGGGTGTCTGAGGTGGTTCTGGGAGTTTTGCAATTGTCTCTCTACCCTATTTGGACTCAGAGGTACTGACAACTCCCTTTCCAATAATGAAAAGGCTGTTAACAGTCCATGACGCAAGTTGGCAATCAAGATACGCAAAATAGCTTCACAGAATTCCCCTACTTCCATGCTTATAAGAAGCAAGGATCTGGATGAGAGTGTTTTCAACACCTTAACAGAGTTTTGTGGAGTCACACAATATAACGATGTTGGCTGACTCCTCCTAGATACTCTGGGTACTGTTACAAAAGACAGAGATGAGTTAAAGGCTTCAAATTTGAAACTTAAACACCAAATGGATGATGTGAATGTTTCTATGTGTGCTCTGAAAGTAAATTTTGTCTCCTGCAGCCATAGGCTTGAAATATCTGAGAACCAAACTCAGACTCTCATTGTGTGAGTAGCAGAGTTGCAAAGGAAACTAAAATCTCAACCCTGCAGGGTTTCTGCTGTTAAAGTGAAGACATTGATTGGAAAAGAGTGGAATACAGAGAATTGGAATGGAGACATATAGGATGATGATGATATTGATGGAGACATTGGAACCCTGAATTCTGCTGAGACTTTACCAGATAAACCTGTCCAGGCCACAACTTGTCAACCTTGTATCATTCAGCCTCCAGCTTGCCCCAGGGAGTCTGAAACAACTTCCAGCCCTGAGGTGAGTACCAGCCAAACTGAAGCCTGCCTTGCCTGGCCTCCCACCTGCCCCAGGGAGTCTGGACCTCCTCCCAGCCCTGAGGCACATACCAGCCAAACTCCAGCATGCACTGCCCAGCCTCCAGTCTGCCCTCAGGAAACTGCCTTCCAACCCCTGGAGAAAGAGATTAGACCTGTCTCACCAGAAGAAAATGCAAGGGAACACCCTGAGGTCAGAAGCTTGCAAGCCATTTCTAATCCTTAACCTTACTCATCCCCAACAACTCTCTTGTCTTTGACACCTATTTCTAAAATTACAATAAGCCCCCAAAGGTGAAATGCAAAGTGTGACCCATGAGAAATCAAGGTGTACTCAGAAAGGACTGCATGAGTTTTCCAACTTACATAGACAGAAATCAGGGGAATATGTGTGACAATGGATACTAAGGGTATGGGATAATGGTGGAAGGAATATAAAGTTGGACCAGGCTGGATTTATTGATATGAACCCACTAAACAGAAAATCTGGATTCAACACTGTAGCTCAAGGGGTTAGAAAGGGCTCTAACAGTTTGTGCAGGTGGCTGATTGAAACATGGGCCAAAAGATGGTCTAGTATGTCTGAGGTTGAGATGCCTGATTTTCCCTGGTACACAGTAGAAGAGGGAATTCAAAGATTTAGGGAGATTGGAATGCTAGAATGGATTTACCATTTGAGAGCTGCCCACCCACCCCAGGAATGTCCAGAGGACACACCTTTAACCAGGACTGTGGGGAATAAATATGTAAGACTAACCCCATCTTCCCTGAAGAGTTCTGTGGTTGCTCTTCTCTGTAGTCCAGGTATTACAGTAGGGAGGGCTGTGATGTAATTAGAATCCTTAAATATTATGGGGATGATTTGATGTCGGTCTGGTAAAAACTGGTAAAAGTCAAGTATTGGCAGTTAATCGTCAAAGTTAAGGTGGGCATGGCTACCACAGTGAAAGGCAGATTCAAAAAACCACTCAAAATAGTCCGAGTCATGTAGAGTTATGTGTTGGGTAATACATCATGGGGTACCTAGCAGTGAAATAAACAGGCAGTCTACTAAATTTCTTCAGGATCTGTATAAACAGAAGAGTACTGGGTCGAGTGAAAGAAACCCTAACTCAAATTACAGAAGCAGAGAATCACATCCCCTTAGTCAATTCCCAGACTTGAGACAGTTTACAGACACAGAGCCCCTTGAATGAGGAGACCAGGACTCCTTGGGATAGGATCCTGTTAAACTGCTCAAAATTTATACTGTAATCTTCCTCCCACCTTTCCTCAAGGAAATCTATGGACTTTTACCAGAGTAACGGCATTGGGGAAAAGGAAAGATCAGACATTTCAGGGATTATTAGACACTGGCTCAGAAGTGACATTAATTTCAGGAAACCCAAGACATCACTGTGGTCCACCAGTCAGAGTAGGGGCTTATGGAGGACAGGTGATTAATGCAGTTTTAGCTCAGGTCCATCTCACAGTTGGTCCCCAGACCCATTCTGTGGTTATTTCCCCAGTTCCAGAATGCATAATTGGAATAGACATACTCAGTAACTGACAGAATCCCCACACTGGATGCCTGACTTATGGAGTGAGGGCTATTATGGTTGGAAAGACCAAGTGGAAGCCACTAGAACTGCCACTCCCTAGCAAAATAGTAAACCAAAAGCAATGCCAGATTCCTGGAGGGATTGCAGAAATTAATGCCACCATCAAGGATTTGAAGGATGCAGGGATGGTGATTCCCACCACATCTGTATTCAACTCTCCTATTTGGCCTGTACAGAAAACAGATGGATCTTAGAGGATGACAGTAGATTATCATAAACTTAACCAGGTGGTGACTCCAAGTGCAGCTGCTGTCCCAGATGTGGTATCATTGCTTGAGCAAATCAACACATCCCCTCACACCTGGTATGCAGGTATTTGGTGAATGCTTTTTTCTCAATTGCTATTAGTAAGGACCACCAGAAACAGTTTGCTTTCAGCTGGCAAGGCCAGCAGTATACCCTCACAGTCCTGCCTCATGAGTACATCAACTGTCCAGTCCTATGTCATAATATTGCCCACAGGATTCTTGATCATCTCTCCCTCCCACAAGACATCACAGTGGTCCATTATATTGATTATATCATGTTGATAGGACCTAGTGAGCTAGAAGTAGCAAAGAGTCTAAACTTATTAGTAAGGCATTTGCATAAGAGAGGATGGGAGATAAATTCAACTAAAATACAATGTCCTTCCACCTCAGTGAAATTTCTAGGTGTCCAGTGGTGTGCGGCATATCAAGATATTACTTCTAAAGTGAAGGATAAGCTGTTGCATCTGGCTCCTCCTATGACCAAAAAAGAGGCACAATGCTTACTTGGTGTCATTAGATTTTGGAGACAACACATTCCTCATTTGGGTGTGCTACTCTGGCTCATTTACTGGGTGATCAGAAAAGCTGCTAGTTTTGTTTGGGGACTGGAACAAGAGGCTCTGTGTTAGGTCCAGGCTGCTGTACAAGCTTCACTATCACTTGGATCATATGATCCAGCAGATCCAATGGTGCTGGAACTTTCCGTGGCAAATAGAGGTTCTGGAGACTTTGGCAGGCCCCTATAGGAGAATCACAATGTAGACCCTTAGATTTTGGAGCAAAGCCCTATCATCCTCTGCAGATAACTACCTCCCTCTTGAGAAACACCTTTTGGCCTGCTACCGGGCCTCAGTAGAGACCAAACGTTTAACCATGGGCCATCAAGTTACCGTGAGACCTGAGTTGCCTTTCACAAGCTGGGTATTGTCTGACCCATTAAACCATAAAATCAGGCATGCACAACAGCACTCCATAATAAAGTGGAAGTGGTATATACAAGATAGAGCTCAAGCAGGTCCTGAAGTCATGAATAAGTTACATAAGGAAGTAGCTCAAATGCCCATGGTCACCACCCCTGCCATGTTACCTTCTCTTTTCCAGCCCACAGTTTTGGTCTCCTGGGGAGTCCCTTACAATCATTTGACTAAGGAAGAGAAAATTCAGGCCTGATTTACAGATGGTTCTGAACGATATGCAGGTACCACCCAAAAGTGGACAGCTGCAGCACTGCAGCCCCTTTCTGGGACATCCCTGGAGGACAGTGGTGAGGGCAAATCCTCCCAATGGGCAGAACTTCATGCAGTGCACCTGGTTGTTCATTTTGCTTGAAGAAGCAATGGCCAGATGTACATTTGTACACTGATTCATGGGTTGTTGCCAATGGTTTGGCTGGATGGTCAGGGACTTGGAAGGAAAATGATTGGAAAATTGGTGACAAAGAGGTCTGGGGAAGAGGTATGTGGATTGACCTTTCTGAGTGAGCAAAAAACATGAAAATTCTTGAGTCCCATGTCAATGCTCACCAGAGGGTGACTTCAGCAGAGGAAAATTTTAAAAATCAAGTGGATAAGAAGACCTTCTCTGTTGCTGATGCTCAGCCTCTTTCCCCAGCCACTCCTGTCATTGCCCAGTGGGCTCATGAACAAAGTGGCCAGGGAGGTAGGGATGGAGGTTATGCATGGGCTTAGCAACATGGACTTCCCCTTACCAAGACTGACTTGGCTATGGCCACTACTGAGTGCCCAATCTGCCAGCAGCAGAGACCCACACTCAGCTCCTGATATGGCAACATTCCTCGAGGTGACCAGCCTGATACCTGGTGGCAGGTTGACTACATTGGACCACTTGCACCATGGAAGGGGCAGTGATTTGTTTTAGCTGGAATAGACACATACTCTGGATATGGGTTTGCATTTCCTGCATGCAATGCTTCTTCCAAAACTACCATCTGTGGACTTACCGAATGTCTTATCTACTGCCATGGTATTCCACACAGCATTGCTTCTGATCAAGGAACCCATTTCACAGCAAATGATATGCAGGAACGGGCACATGCCCATGGAATTCACTGGTCTTACCATGTTCCCCATCACCCTGAAGCAGCAGAATTGATAGAACAATGGAATGGCCTTTTGAAGACTCAATTACAGTGCCAACTAGGTGGCCTTGTAGGACTGGGGCAATGTTCTCCAGGAGGCTGTGTGTGCTCTAAATCAGCATGCACTCTATGGTGCTGTTTCTCCCATAACCAGGATCCATGGTTTCAGGAATCAAGGGGTGGAAATGGGATTGGCACCACTCACTATTACCCCTAATGACCCTCTAGGAAATTTTTTGCTTCCTGTCCCTGCAACTTCAAACTCTGCTGGTCTACAGGTTTTAGTCCCAAAAAGTGGAGTGCTGTCACCAGGGTACACAACAATGATTCCATTGAACTGGATGTTAAAATAGCCACCTGGCCACTTTGGGCATCTCTTACCTATGCATCAACAGTCAAAGAAGGTAATTACTGTACTGGCTGGGGTGATTGATCCTGACTATCAAGGGAAAATAGGACTGCATGTATATAATGGGGGTAAAAAAGAGTTTGCCTGGAATACAGGTGATCCTCTAGGGCATCTCCTAGTATTGCCATGTCCTATGATTAAAGTTAATGGAAAATTGCAACAACTCAATCCAAGCAGGACTAACAATGGCCTGAATCTTCAGGAATGAAAGTTTAGGTCGCCCCACCAGGCAAAGAACCACAGCCAGCTGAAGTGCTTGCTGAGGGTAATGGAAACATGGAATGAGTAGTGGAAGAAGGTAGTGATAAATATTAACTTTGACCATGTGACCAGTTACAGAAACAAGGACTAAAATGGTCATGAATCTTCCTTCCTTGTTTCATTATGATGATGATTGTATATGTACACAAAATGAATTTCTGTCTACTTCCCCAAGCTTTCCCTTATCATATAACAAATTGTATAAATTTCATGTCATAATATTTGAGGAAGTCAAGTTTGAGAGTGAATATTACCCAAGAACTTGCACCCTATTCTGTATGGAATTAATGCTTTTCCAGTTGTACGCAGGAGAGTTGAATATTGTTAGGTGGATATCTATATATATGAATGTCTGTTATTGTTTTTACTTAGAGACTTAGTATGGTTTAAGGTAATGTGTATGGTTGCCGAATTGACAAGTGGTGGACTATGATGGTTAGGCTATTGTGTCAACTCAGCCAGGTAATTGTGCCCAGTTGTTTGGTCAAGCAAGCAATGGGCTAACTGTAATACAAGGGCATTAAGGACTTTAGTCATCATTGGCGTTACTGTAGTGGTAAATCATAGCTAGCTGGTTATAATTACATCAATCAGGGAGATTGCCATCAGGAATGAGTGACGCTTAACTCAATCAGTTGTATCCCTTAAAGGGGAAGTGATTCCAGCATTGAGGGTGAATTTCCCAGCTCATCTTTGGACAGCCAACATCTCCCAGAACTCGTCAAGAACCTTCATTGGACTTTCATTGCAGCCCCTGGTTATGGCCTGCCTGCAGAACCTGGCCTAGTGCATCCCCACTGCTGCATGAGAAACTCTTAGAGAATTGCATGCTATTGACAGATATCTCTTGTTGATTCTCTTTCTCTAGAGAACACTAACTAATACAGCCATCTTGAAAGAGAAGAATGAAGTTGGAGAACCCACACTTTCTAATCTTAAGATTCATTACAGAGGCACAGTAATCAAAACAGCATGGTGCTCGCACAAGGAAAAACATATAGAAAAACAGAATAGAATTGAGAGCTCAGAAATCAACTGTCACATTTATGGCCAATTGATTTTTGACACGGTGGCAAGGACCATTGAATCGGGAAAGAATATTCTCATCAAAAAATGGTGCTGGGAAAACTGGCTCTCCTTCTGCAAAGAAAAAGAAAAAGGAGGACTCTTAACTCATACCATATACTAAAATCAACTCAAAATAGATCAAAGACCTAAATGTAAGAACTAGAACTATCAGATCCCAGAAGAAAATGCAGGGAAGCATCTTCAGGACATAGTATTAGACAATGGTTTCTTAGACTTAACACCCAAAGCATGAGCAACAAAAGAAAAAGCAAATCAATGGAACCTCATCAAAATCGAGAACATTTTTCCTTAACGAATTTTATCATGAAAATAAACAGACAACTTATACAATGAGAAAAATATTTAGAAACCATATATCTGATAGAGAATAAATATCCATTATATATAAAGAAATCCTTCTACCTAACAACAAAAAGACAAACAGCCCAGTTAAGAAATGGGCAAAAGACTTGAACAGACATCTCTCTAAAGAAGATATACAAATGGTTAGAAAGCCATGAAAAGATGTTCAACATCATTAGCCAGGAGGGAAATGCAAACCAAAACCACAATGAGGGAAGCGGACTTGGCCCAATGGATAGGGTGTCCGTCTACCACATGGGAGGTCCACAGTTCAAACCCCAGGCCACCTTGACCAGTGTGGAGCTGGCCCATGCACAGTGCTGATGTGCACAAGGAGTGCCATGCCAGGTAGGTGTGTCCCCCGCATAGGGGAGTTCCATGTGCAAGGAGTACAGCCTGTAGGGGGAGCCACCCAGTGCGAAAGAAAGTGCAGCCTGCCCAAGAATGGTGCCGCACACACGGAGAGCTGACACAACAAGATGATGCAACAAAAAGAAACACAGATTCCCGGTGCCACTGATAAGGATAGAAGTGGTCACAGAAGAACACACAGCAAATGGACACAGAAAGCAGACATTTGGGGGGGAGGGAAGGGGAGAGAAATAAATAAATCTTAAAAAAAAAAACACAATGAGATACCATTTCACACACATTAGAATGGCTGCTATTTTTAAAAAAGGAATATAACAAGTGTTGGAGAGTATGTAAAGAAATACGTGGCAATGTAAAATGGTGCACTCACTGTGGAAGACAGTTTGGCAGTTTCTCAGAAAACTAAAAATAGAGCTACCTTAAGACCCAGCAATCACACTACTGATTATATACCTGAAAGAATTTAAAGCCAGGACTCGAACAGATATTTGTACACTGATATTCATAGCTGCTTTATTCACAATTGCCAAAAGATTTGCAACCCAAGTATCTATCAACTGAAAAATGGATAAATAAAATATGGTATATACATACAATGGAATATTATTCAGCCAAAAAAAGGATGAAGCCCTGATGCATGCTACAACATGCGTGATCCTTGAAGACATCATGTTAAGCATAATAATCCAGACACAAAAAGACAAATATTGTATGATCTCACTGATTTGAAACAATTAGAATAAGCAAACTCATAGAGTCAGAATCTAGAATCTAGAATATAGGCTACCAGGGGACAGGTAGAAATGGGAAGTTATGGCTTAAAATGGACAGGGTTCCTATTTGGAATGATGGAAATGTTTTGGTAATGGATGGTGGTTATGATAGCACAACCTTGTGACTGCAATTAATAACACTGAAATAAATATTTGAATATCGTTAATGGAGAAATGTATATTACATACATAGTATGTAATTATATACATGGTAATTAAACATTTTTTAATCCATGGAAATGGACTCCACAGGCAGTGGGCCATAAGTTAAACCATGGACTTTAATTAACAGTACAATTATTAAAATGTGCTATCATCAATTGTAATAAATCTTTCACCCCAATGCATGTGTTAGGGGAGGTATGATATATGGGAATAATGTATTTCATGCATGATTTTGTAAACCCACAACTTCTCTAATAGAGGAAAAAAATAAGGAAGAAATCATGTTATTTGTTGGAAAAATATATGAATTTTGAATACATATTATCACAGTTTTTTTAATTTGCACTGTTGCTTGCTATGAAAAAAGTTTGTAAAAGTTTATAGGAAACAAACAGTAGACTAAGTTTAACTATTTCACTGTTAAAATTTTATTAAGAATATAAAATAGGGAAGCAGACTTGTCCCGGTGGATAGGGCATCCATCTACCACATGGGAGGTCTGTGGTCCAACCCCGGGCCTCCTTGACCCTTGTGGAGCTGGCCCACGCGCAGTGCTGATGCACGCAAAGAGTACCATGCCACGCAGGGGTGTCCCCCACGTAGGAGAGCCCTACGCGCAAGGAGTGCGCCCCGTAAGGAGAGCCACCCAGTGTGAAAAAAGTTCAGCCTGCCCAGGAATGACGCCGCACACATGGAAAGCTGACACAACAAGATGACGCAACAAAAAGAAACACAAGCGGACAAATAAGAACACACAGCAAATGGACACAGAGAACAGACAACCGGGGTTGGGGGGGCGGGGGGAGAGGGGAGAGAAATAAATAAAAATAAATCTTTTTAAAAAAAAGAATATAAAATGATTTTTCTAAGTGAAATAAAAACTGTAGGGGAACAACAACTTTTGTTTTTGTTTTACAACAAAAGTGACATTTCAAGAAAGATAAGGGAAGCAGATGTGGCTCAAGCAATTGGGCTCCCATCTACCATATAGGAGGTCCAGGGATCTATGCCCAGGGCCCCCTGGTGAAGGCAAGCTGGCCCGTGTGGCAAACTGGTCCACGTGGAGTGCTGGCCTGCACAGACTGCTGACCTGCACTGAGTACTGCCCGGCGCAGGAGTGCTGCCCCATGCAGGAGTGCCGGTCCATGCAGAGAGCTAGTGCAGCTAGATGACACAAAAATAAGAGACACAACAGATCATGGAGTTGAGGTGGCACAAAAGAATGATCACCTCTCTCTCACTCCAGAAAGTCCCAGAATCAGTTCCCAGAGCTGCCTAATGAGAACACAAGCAGACACAGAAGAACACACAGCAAATGGGCACAGAAATCAGACAAGGGGTGGGGGGAGGGGAAGAGAAAAATAAATATTTTTTTAAAAAAAAAAGAAAGTATAAGGCAATTAGAAAAAGGAAAGGAAAATATTTGCATGATGGTGAATAAAGATTTACAAATAAGCCACCTCACACATACATACATACATACATAAATAGATAAATAAATAAATAAATAAATAAATGGAAATGGATCTGTACTTCTAACAAGTGGACCTTGACAGTAAATAAGCTTGTGGGAAGAAAGCCCACTTTTCTGGCAGAGCAACTTTCAGAGTCCATTTCTAAAAATAGGGAATCAAGGGAAAGATCACTAGAATGTGGATTTTATGTCCCAAGAGAGAGCAGCTCCACTGTGATCTATATCTGCCTACACAGATAAACACCAATATCCTAACTCGCCTTCTTTGCTACCCCCTTGAAAAGCAGTGAGAAAATTTGCCATCGCTTCTATTACCAGCTATATCCATGCTAATCAAAGTTCCCAGAAAGTTAACTTATTGTTCCTTAATATCAAATATGAAAGATTGGAATGAAGGGTAATGATTAGTGCCACTATTTTTTTCTTTGTCCACTGCATAACTGATAAATAAATACTGTCAATTGGGTTTTTAAATTCTGTTGGCCCAGATGGATGGGTTAGAGAATCCAGGAATAGATGTCAGACACCCCCAAAGACTGGGCCTTTCAAAGGGCATCAGGAAGACTGATCTGGCAAATCTACTTTCAATTTTTCCATTCTCCAGAAAAGTGCTGAGGTTGCTAACTCTTGCTTTTCTTTGAGCAGGCAGACTTATAGCCAATCTCCTGAAAACCTGGGGGTGGAGGACAAGAGAGTACACACCAGCTCTCGAGAGTCACAAAGAGAGCATTGAAGAACTTGATGTCCAATGGTATCCTCACTCCAGTTAGGGAGCTTACCTTCATTGGTAGCCTCTGTGGGAATTTAAGGATGAAGGAACCTTGTCCATTCTAGTCACATAGTAAGGCTGACTCTGTGTTCTGGGTTGTATCTTTTACCCATATTAGTGGTGCCAGTGGTTGGTGTCTTTCAATTAACTAAGCAATCTTCTTTTTCCTATTAGCTAACCTACATGGCATCCAGAGCCTTGTTCAGCTATTTAGCAGGCATTTATGGATTCCCTTCCATGGCCAGGCACTGAATGACTTTGTCTAGCTGATCATGTCTTGGACATGCATGCAACAATTGACTGCAGAAGAGAACAGTTGAGAAAACAAGCTTTGAGGTCATGCAGATGAAGTTTGGAATCCCAAACTCTGTTACCTAACTACCCATGTGACTGCCATCTTCACATCTGCAAAATAAAGATGATACTACTTCACAGAATTGTTGAGGCACTAAACGAAATAATCCACACAAGGACAATATCTGGCATATTAAAAGAGTTAAATAAATTGTTGTTATTTTCATTGTCATAATTATTTCTATATCTTCCTTCTGAGCTTCAGTCCAATAATTTTTACTGCCTATAGTTCTCTATCCTGAGCATTTCCAAAACTGAACTCATGAACTTTCTCAATAAATTCATTCTTTTTTTTTTTTTTGCTTAATTTAGCATAAATAAAATATCTGGAAACCACCTTTGAGTCCCTTTTTTTTCCTTCATGCCCGTATTAAATTTGTGTTCTAGTCTGTTCTTTTAAACTCTTAAATGCCTCCTTTTCTCTCCATTTCAACAAGCACTGCCTTGATCTAAACTTTCATTCTGTCTTTCCTACATAGTCCCTAGGTACAGCTTCTGTAAATGTTCCTACATAGTGCTGACTTTAAATATTTTGTTCTGTTGTGCCTACACTCACATTAGTACTTGTTGAACCATGTTCCAGTTTTTGATTCAAGGTATACTGCCTCCCTACTGGTCTCTGACCTCCAACCTCTGTCCTCTCTAAATCTTGTATTACTCTTCTCCCAGAGTGATCGTTTTCATAAAGCAAGTCTGATCATAACGTTCTAAAACACAAATAACTTCAGTGACTTCCTGTTACTACAAGCTTCAGTTAAAGTGTAAAAAGCCATCTACTATTGATCCCCAACTTTCTTTTTGAACCCCATCTCCTGCCAAATGCCTATGTGTAACTATATATTCTCTAGCCACATAGACACAGGCTTTTTCAAGGTATGGAGCTTTCCGCTTGTCTCCTCTGCCTAGGATCCCTTCTCTACCTGGTTCCCCCTTACTCTCCCTCCTCCAGTGGCCATGTATTCCTTCTCATCTTTCAGAAGTTACCTCCTCTGTGAAGACTTCCAAAACTTTTCTCCCAGGGACATTTAACAACTTTTACCTCTTGAGAATTGAGCTGGAGGAGAAGGCAGAGACTGGCTATCATTTTGCCTTGTCACAAGGCAGGAGTCCAGGAACACCAGCAGCCAGTCTTTGGTGAGACAGTATCTTTGATGATGCCTTTACTTGGACTTTTTTGCAGCCTCATAATGATAAGCTTTTAACCTAATAAATCCCTACTGTAAAAGTTAACCCATTTCTGGTGTTTTGCATTGGCAGCCTTTAGCAAACTAAGACACACCTTTATCAAATGTTGGGTAAAACCTGGAAGTTAAACAATAGTCACAAAGTTGGGGGTGATGAAGAGTTGGTACTTGAAAATGCATTCAGACATCTTCTGAAACTTCAAACAGAGAAGGTGCAAAGAGACAGAATTTGCATAAGCCTGAATCCAAACTTCCATGACCTACTGAATAGCCCACACAGAAGAAGGTCCTTGATTTACCTGAAGTACCTCCTAAAACAGCTGAAGAAGTAGTTATTGTCACTCTCTGATGAACAAGTGGGAGTATCCTGAAGAGAAGGTTTTTTGAGCCTGTTGTTTACAGGTTTTGTTTGACTGGATGATGAAAACTGGTTACCACACATCCCTTTGTAGCCTTTCTACCTCCTTTTCCAGAAGGCCTCTGAAAGTGGAGGGAGGTTGGTAATTGGAAGACTTAGGAATAACTGTGGATACTGTATTCAGTGTAGAAGAAAAAGAGCAGAGCAACTAGTTAAGAAATGAGAACTACCTGTTCTACACAAAATAAGTCAAGCTGTAACCAAACAGAGCATTAAAATTGTGCCATACCTTGACTGAGCTCAAGGCAGTAAACACTTTAATGCTGATATCCATGGAAATATCTGGACAAAAAAAAATTTAGAAAAGGATTTCTCTCTGCACTTAATAATTTGTAGAATGGGCCATCCTATACTATACCAAGTGAGAATTCAGTGAAAATGAATACAATAAAATATTCAGCAATTTATATTTTTCCCAGCTGATATCATTTCTCTGTAGGTTAAAAAACAAAGTCATATGATTTTTGTTTCTGGGTCTTCAGTCCATCTTACTGTCACATTATGGATATTTCACAATTCAGTCAAACCCTTCAAAATCTTAAAAGCAGAAATGTGTATTCTGATGTATTCCTAGAAATCAAAAGCTTAAAAAAGTATCAAAGCCCTTTCAGGCTTTAAAGTTCTTTTTGATAGTTATATATTAATGCTAATTTAGCTATAAATAAATACACACATACAAAAAATAATGCTTACTTAACTAATGTTGAGATTTATATGTTCTGCTTTGCATTAAATTATAATTTTTACAAAATCCAAAGACAGCTATGAAAAATGAAACCATCAAAGAATTAAAACACAGGTGAATATATACATAATTTCATTTTCCTGCTAGAAACTTGTGACAGCATATTAATATCCTAAAATATAAAGTTCAAACCCCAACTGTAGTATAAATGACTGGTAACCCTATTCTAGCCAATCTTTTTCTTTTCCCACATTTTATCTTAAACATCTGCTACCTGACTCTTCTATATGTACTGCCCAACTAAATGAAATGCCTCATACCTCTTCTGTAGAATTTGTTATACTATTATACTATGTTTTTTTTCCCCAAAATATATAATTCCTTCAAGGAAAGGGCTGTGTCTTTTTCTCCCTTATTAAACATACAAGATTCTTAATAAACCTTTGAAAATTTATATATATATAATACAAACCTTCCACGGTGGATTGATTGATTAAAGGAGATAATGTGTGTGAAAGCCCCAATCAACCATTAAGAGATAGTTCTGTGAATCCCTAAGGACAGTGATCAAATCCTATTCCTATCTGAATCTATAGTAACTAGACACAGTAGGTGTTCAGCAAACGTTAGTTGAATGAAATAATCGATTCAATAGGGCCCTTAAGGAAAAATTGTAGAATACAAAGTCCACAGCTCAGCCCTAGATATGGACTTCCTGATATCTTGAAAATAAGAATTCCCAGGTTTCCTTATTTATAATCAGGCATCCTCAGAATCTTAGGCACAATGGATTTCTTGAAGGCAGAATTTCAATTGTCCAAAAGAAATCCTTTCATTTTGGGAGCTGCTTACGTTCTAAGCAGCCTATTGGAAAGACCATATCCCCTGCCAAAACGCACGATAGGTCTTTGAATTGTAGCTCCTTAGGATCCAGGGAAGACTCCGTTGGGTACCAGTTGTACAGCTGGTACACTCCTCAATGGGTGAGCTAGGGCATCCAGAAAACAAATCCATAAGAGCCAGCATAAACCTCCAGCAGTTATTATCCTGGAGTCCTGTGGCCATATGGGAGATCTTTGTGCATGCTATTATGGCAGAGGGTTATTACTGTATATTGCAAGCTCTGACCTCAGGCTTCTTTCTCTGCCTGGCAGCTCACTTTTTCCTAATATTAACCACATTTTTTCTTTTGAATTGATCAAAATGTTCACATAGAATCTCTTACTTTAGTACTTAACCAATGGTTGGGGACTAGGCAAAGAATGAATTTGAATGCAAATGGGAGGAACTGGCCTGATTGTATAAGACTTACTGGAATATCTAGATGGTAACTGATAAGGGGGCATTTTTAAGTGTAATTAGCCTTTAAAATACAGATGGAATTCACTGCCCTGAAGCTGCGGTTTTCTTATTTAGGGTGTTTGGACCACATAATGCTTTACCTTCCAAGGGATGTTTAGGAGATTGTTAGAATCTCAAGGGATGTACTTTACAGAATTTTTAAAAACCTGTTATTGAGCCCTAAAAAGCATAGATGATCATCATTTTTTATTTGATTGAAATGGTTTGCAGTTATCCCTGCTGAGAGATTTATCCATTTGCATCTTACAGTCAGTTTTAGAATTTTATCCCTTTGATCTTGCCATAATATCATGATTAATTGATTGATTCAAGGGTTTAAGAGTCAATAAACTCAGTATTTGTTATTATTTATTATTTAAATGCCCCCAGTATGCTGGATGGTATTCAAAAGCTAAAGAAAATACAATCCAGCTCTCATAGCTTCTTAAAGAATTGATTATTCAGGTGAAAAAAAGAAAAGAATAAACATTGTTTTGTTCTATCACACGAATACTAATGGGAAAAAGATAAAGAAAATACACTCTGTATTTACACTGGCCATTATCTAACCATATTTTGAACATCTAGATTGTTAATCACTTTTTAATTTAATTTTTTTATTTCCAGATATTATTGTGGATTCATATTTGTATTTATACCTGCATCTGAAACTAAAGCTACTGCTTTAGTTATTCCTTACATTGTAAAAATGATTCTACTTGAAAATTGTTCAAGAAACACACAGACTTGGAAATATAAGCAATAAAATTTCCCTCCAGTTTAGAAGAGTAAAAAATGTGTTAAGTCCAGGTACATTGATAATGTCCTGGTGAATCACATGCTTTTCTTAGATTAGGACTAAAACCTCCTTCACCTGAATAAACATTCCTTCTTCACAAGATGAATTTAACAATAGGAAAGAATGGGCCACTGCTCCCAAGAAATCTCAGGCCCTTGAGCGAGCATATAAACAAATCGACCAAATGGGAGGCAGCACAGTAAATAAACGTGTTACCAAACTTATGATTTACAAATCATACATATGTAAATAAATTTTCATTCAAATACACACCCTAAAAAAAGGATACTCATTTGTGGATACTGGCATACATGAGTATTTTAGCCTCCATCCAAAGATCTTAATATAATGGCAGGATGATTCTTAGGTAGGATTTTAATCATTTTACAAAGGATTAAACAAAGGTATAGAGAACTTAGTGAATTTTTCCAAAGGTTGCTAAAATAAAATCAGTACTAGCCCTAATATATTAAATCCTAACTCCAGATTTCCAGAGAACTCCCTCATCATAGGCCACATTTCAATTTATAAACTATCAAAATTATACAGAGATGCTTTTTAAAATAAGCTCCTCTCACTTGAAACTCCAAGAGAGATGTTTGCATAATCCAAAAATGGAATTCATCACCAAAAGCCCAATAAAAACCCAAAGGTATAGGGATGTTAAGATTGATGGTATGTTCTAAACATACCAGCTGTATAAAATATGAAACCATCGGCTGTCCTGGGGTCCCAAAGGAACCTGATGAGATTGCCATGTACTACCACATGTCCTGGCTGATAGGCGAGACAACAATAGTCGACCAGATGTTCTTTTCCTTCTCATTTGCCTGGTTAGGACATATGGTAACTGGGAAGAATGAAGTCATCTCTTAAGCAATGATGTGAATGGCTTGAAATATAATTGTTTCAAATCATAGACCCCACACCTGTCATGTATTAATGGTGTTGAGGCTTTGAAAATAAACATGTTAAATACAACCTAAACACCTTTTGTCACTTGGCATTTTTTATGCCTTACCACACATTTGCAATGCCTGTGATAAATCATACTTCTTTGGATAGTTTGAAATTGCATAGTTTTATCTGGAGAAAAGGTTTGGTTTCCTAATACATGTTAAACTTGGGAATATTTCAACAGTTGCAATAGCAATATTTGGATGTCAGTAAGATCTAGATTTCAGCACCAAGGGATGATTTGGCATATAAAACATCTGGTGTGTTTAGGAGAGAGTAACAGATTTAAATCAGTGGTTTTCATATCCCTTCTGGTTTAAATATGCCATTTGGTAGCCAGTTCAGTTTCTGGTTTATGTTCCTGCCTTTTCCAGGGGCTAAAGGAAGATCAAATATGTATATTGTAAAGATTGCCTTAAAAATAACACAAAGAAGGTAAATTTGCTTGCCATTTTGAGAACATGGGAGCTAGACAACCCACTACAATTTATTGCAGCTAATTCTCATACTCAAGGAGATTGAGGACAAAATCATGGTTGTGCTTCAAAGAGTACAAATAAAACCCAAGTCCTGAAATTTGGTCACACTGAGAATTCTGAGTATAAAAAGGTGAAACTCTGTCCTCTCAGATTTAAAGGAGACAGGAAAAGTATATCTTATCTTTCCTCTTATAACATAATTGATTTCCAGAAAAGGAAATGTTGTCACACTTATGATTTTGCTGCTTCTTATTATATTTTAAAAGATTACCTAAACTTTTAGTAATTTCAACACTTTCTGTGTACTAGAAATCAATACATCAAGCAAAATATATTAAAGGAGTCCACCTGCTGTAAAACTGTTTATCATTGATTTTTATGAAGCATTCTTTGGTGTACACCACCACACAGCAGTATTTTGAGGCCATTATACAACCCACACCAAAGAAAAGAAGTGAGGTTTGAAGTTATTCTCTGCAGGAAGGAAGTTCCAAATGAGTAGAGCTTCTAAGTGGGGAAACATCCTTCTGTACAACAGGAATGAGCATTGAGAAGGGTAGACCAAGAAAGATATTCAGCAAAATCCAAGGAAGACATGCAACAGATTCTGTAACAGAATGCATAAAGGGGAAAGGACTTCATACCAGACATATCTTAATTGAACACTTTTAGGCCAGTCTCTGTAGGTGTAAGCTACCACACGTTGGCTATGTACTCTCCACTATCTTTAAGTTGGTGCTTATGAATGCCAACAATATAGGCAGAATTCTTTGGCCAGTTCCATCCTGAAAATGGCCAGTTTGGATAGACTAGGAGACTGACTGGCCCTTGCACTTCACATGCTTAGGGGCAGCATTCCTCTCTAAGCACAGCTATGCCCACAGACCAGAGAGCATCCCCGTTACCATAATCATGCTATGCCCAGGTGGCTCCAGACAAAATTGTGCCACTTTGATCAAATATTCAGCATCACCATCCCAATGCTCTGCTCCCTATTTTCAGTGCCCCCCCATGACAACGTCTAGTGCCTCTACCCCCACCGCAACCACATAATGCCAGCACACTATTCCCTCCCACCTAACACATTGTCCCATGCTCTGCGTGTTTCCCTTCCTCTCTCTGCCCCATAGAAGACTTTAATCCTGTCTCTTCCCCATAGCCTTTGCTCACTATATGATTTCCAAAATGACAACCACATATTCAATTAGTGAGGAAACGTACTTGAGTCTAGGATGAAAAAGAAGGGGACAAAACAGGTATAGGGCCCCATGAGTGAAAATTTGTCTATTTACCTGCTTTTTAAAAATTAATAGACTATATTTTTAGAACAGTATTAAATTTACAGAAAAATTGAACACAGAGAGTTCCTATATATCACCATTACTAACATCTTACATCATATGGAACATTTCTTATAATTATTGAATCAATATTGATATATATCATTATTGAGTAAAGCGCTTAGTTTATAATGTTTCCCTTAGTTTTTACCTAATGTCCTTTTTCTGTTCCATGATCCCAAACAGGATGCCACATTGCAGTTAGTTCTTACATCTCCTTACATTCCAGTAGACTGTGACAGTATCTCACACTTTCCCTGTTTTTGATGACCTTGACAGTTTTAAGTAGTACTGGTCAGGTATATTGTAGGAGGCCCCTCTATTGGAATTTGTCTGAAGTTTCCACATGATTAGACTGGGGTTATAGGTTTGGGGGAAGAAGATCACAGAGGTAAAATGCCATTTTCATCACATTATATCAAGGGTGCACACTATCAACATGCTCTTTGACTGTTGATGTTGACTTTGATCACTTGGATGAAGTACTGTTTGCAAAATTTCTCCACCATAAAGTTTCCCTAACCCTCAACTTACGTACTATACTCTCCAGAAGGGAATCACTGTACACAGCCCACACTTCACTACTTTAGTGTGGAGCATCTATATAACTTATTTGGAATTCTTCTTCATGGGAGATTTGTCTCTTCTTCCCTAATTATTAGTATTTAATTATTTATTTATACCAGAATGGGATCATGATATTTATTTCACACTTTGGGTTATAATCCAATACTACTTTATTTTTGTTGTTCAAATTGTTCCAGATTTGGCCACTGGGAGTGCTTTCAATTGGCTCCTGTGCCCTTTTGGCATAACTCCATTTTTATAGTTTTGCTTGAGCATGTCCTTATTTTCTGGCAGTACAAAAGGCTCCAGGTTTACCTTGTATACTCCTAGAATCAGCCATTTCTTCAAGGAGTCATAGATACTTTTATTGGAGGATAGTTTGTGGTGGTTTGAAATTGTATGTACCCCAGAAAAACTTGTTGTTAAATCTAATCCATTCCTGTAAGTGTAAACCCATTGTAAGTAGGATCTTGCAATGAGGCTACTTTAGTTTATGTGTGACGTGCCTTATTCAGGATGGGTCTTTTTTTTTTAATATTTATTTTTATTTATTTCTCTTCCCTTCCCCCCATCCTCCAGTTGTCTGCCCTCAGGGTCCATTCACTGAGTTCTTCTGTGTCCACTTGTATTCTTGTCACCTGCACTGGGAATGTCTCTTTTTGTTGTGTCATCTTGCTGCATCAGCTCTCCTATGTGCGGCACCACTACTGGGCAGGTTGCACTTTTTTCACGCGGGGCGGCTCTCCTTACTGGGCGCACTCCTTGCGTGTGGGGCTCCCCTACGCATGCGTGGCATGGCACTCCTTGCACACATCAGCACTGTGTGTGGGCTAGCTCACCACATGGGTCAGGAGGCCCTGAGTTTGAATGCTGGACCTCCCATGTGGTAGGCGAATGCACTATCGGTTGAGCCAAATCCTCTTCCCAAGGGTGGGTCTTAATCCTCTTCCTAGAGTCCTTTATAAGAGGACGAAATTCAGACAAAGAGAGAAAAAGCCATAGAAACAAGAAGGTGAAATATGCAAAACCTGGAAGAGAAGGGAGAGACCAGCAGATGCCACTATGTGCCTTGCCACGTGGCAGGGGAGCAGGGGTCACTGGCAGCCATCTTCTCAAGAAAGCATCACCTTGATCATGCCTTGGTTTGGACATTTTCTTGGCCTCAAACTGTAAGCTAATAAATTCCCATTGTTTAAGCCAAACTGTTTATGGTATCTGCTTTCAGTAACCTAGGAAACTAAAACATGGTATTAGAAACTTAGACCTGGGCACTTAGGTGTATATGCTCTTGCTCTGAAGCATCACTATTTTTAGGCATTTTCAGCTGACAAAGCAAAGAAAAATATGTATGTATACTAACCCATATATGTGTATGTATACACACATAATATACACATATCTGTAAATATTTCTATATATAGCCATCTGTTTATTTATTAACTTAAACATGAGTTCTTACTGATGTCTCTAACTCAAATCTATTACCATATGGGTCTTCCTAGTCTCATCCACTTGCTAATCTGTAAATTCCCACTTCAACAGTGAGAAACCTGGCTCCCACTATCCACCATCTATTTACTTATTTATTCAATTCCAATATTCATGTAGAGCAGAATCAAAATTGTTAACCCATACAAGCATGGGAAATAACTTTATTAACTAGAGTAGAGTACTTATGTAGAGTTCTTTTTGCCTTTAATCTTATGGATTCCATTCATTTCTATGGTTACTAGATCAGCACCTTTTCCTCCAACTCCTAAAGTGAGGTTATTTGATACATTTGTTATAGTTAGATTCTGTGGTCATAGTCTGCATTCTTTCCTGTGACCCCCCAACCTCCTAAATCATTTTTGTTTATTTTGCATATATTAAGTTTCACTCTTCCGGTGGTAAAGAGCTGTGGGTTCTGGAAGGCGTAATCCCATCATTACAGTATCATACAGCATAGTTTCACTGCCCTCAATATTCCCTGGGAGTCACCTGTTCTTTCCACCCTTTCCCTTTTCCCAACCACTGGCAGAACCACGATCTTTTTACTGTCCTCTACAGTTTTGCCTTTTCCAGAATGTTATATAGTTGGAATCATACAGCATGTGGCTTTTTCAAATTGACTTCTTTCACTTAGCAATATGCATTTAAGGTTTCTCTATTTCTTTTTGTGGCTTGATAGCTCATTTCTTTTTATCACCAAATAATATTCCATTGTGTGGATGTACCATAGTTTGTTTATCCATTCACTTCTTGAAGAACGCTTGCTTGCGTCCAGTTTTTTGCAATTATACATGAAGTTGTTATAAACATTCATGTGCAGGTTTTTGTGTGCATGTGAATTTTCAACTCAGTTGGGTAAATGTCCAGGAGTACAATTGCTGGATCATATGTTAAGACCTGGTTTTGCCTTGCAAGAAATTGCTAACATCTTTCAAAGTGGCTGTACCATTCTGCATTTCTACTAGCAATGAATGAGAGTTCCTGTTGTTCCACTTCCTCACCAACATTTGGCCCTATCAGTGTTTTTTGTTTTAACCATCTTTTCATATGCTTATCAGCCATCTGTATATTTTCTTTAGTGACGTATCTTTTCAAATCTTTTGCCCATTTTTTCAATTGGGTTGTTCATATTCTTATCATTGAGTTAAGAGGTCTTTAATTTTTTTGGATTCAAGTCCTTTAATAGTTTCAAAATTATTTTCTCCCACTCTGTTTCTTGTCTTTTCATTTTCTCAACAGAGTTTTTTGCAGAGAAAAAGTTTTTAATTTTAACAAAGCCAACTTACCAAGTATAATTTTCATGGATTTTTTTGTGTTGTATCTAAAAATTCTTTGCTAAACCCAAAGTCACCTAGATTTTCTCATATATTAACTTCTAGAAGTTTTACAGTTTTGCATTTTACATATAGGCATATGTGATGGTTAGGCTAATGTGTCAACTCTGCCAGGTAATTGTGCCCAGTTGTTTGGTCACGCAAGCACTGGGCTAATTGTAATACAAGGCCATTTATGGACTTTAGTCACCAGTGACTTTACTGCACAGATAGCTAATTACATTTATATCAATCAGGGAGATTGCCATTAGCAATGAGTGAGGCTTTATTCAAACAGTTGAATGCCTTAAAAGTGGAAGTGATTTCAGCATTCAGAGAGAATTTCCTAGCTCAACTTCCAACAGCCAACATCTCCAGGAATCTAATCAAAGACGTTCATTGAACTTTCATCAAAGCCCCTGGTGGACTTGCGCATCTCCATGGTCACATGAGAGACTTTTATAAAATCTCTTATTATTACAGATATCTCCTGTTGATTCTATTTCCCTAGAGAACCCTGACTAATACAGTGTATGATCCATTTTAAGTTCATTTCATGAAAGATAGAAGGTCTGTGTCCAGATTCCTTTTTTTTTTTTTTTTGCATGTGGGTGTTCAATAATCTGTTGAACAGGCTTTCCTTTCTTCAGCAGATTTCCTTTGTTCAAAGATTTGGTGACTATATTGTATAGGTGTATTTCTAAGCTCTCTATTCTGTTCCACTGATCTAGTTGTCTGTTCTTCTCCCAGTATATGCTCTCTTGATTATTGTTGCTTTATATTAAGTCTTGAAGTCAGGTAATGTTAGTCTTCCAACTTTTTTCTTCAATATTGTGTTGGCTCTTCTGGGCTTTTTGCCTTTCCATATGAACATTAGAATCAGTTTGTCAATATCCACAAATTGGTTTGCTGAGATTTTGATTGGGATTGTATTGAATCTATAGATCAGATTGGGGGAAATTGGCTTCTTAACAATATTGAGTTTCCCAATCCATGAAGACAGAATATATCTCCATTTATTTAGCACTTGGATTATTTTCATCAGAGTTTTGAGTTTTCCATATATAGGTCCTGTGCATATTTTGTTAGATTTATACTAAGTCTCTCTCCCTATAATGTAAATGATGTTGTGTTTTTAATTTCATATGTTTACTGTTGACATAAAGGAAAACAATTGACTTTTGTACATTAACCTTGTATCCTATGACCTGGCTATAATCTCGTTAATTCCAAGAGTTTTTTGTCAATTCATTAGAACAATCATGTCAACTGTGAACAAGGCAGTTTCATTTCTTCCTTCCCAATTTGTATACAATTTATTTCTTTGCCTTGCCTTACTGCATTAGCTAAGACTTCCAGTACAATGTTGAAGAGTAGGGGTGAGAAAGGATGTCCTTGTCTTGTTTTCAGTTTTAGGGGAAAGTATCCAGTTTCTCACCATTAAATATGATGTTTGCTATTAAATATTTTTATCAAGCTTTTATAAAGAATATAAAAATATTCTTTATCAAGTTGAAGAAGTAACCTTCTATTGCTAGTTTGCTGAAAGTTTATGGGAGTTAGATTTTGTCAAATGCTTTTTCTGTATCAATTGATATGATCATATGACTTTTTTTCTTTAGCATATTGATGTGGTAGATTACTTTAATTGATTTTGAATGTTGGATCAGTCTTTACCTGCTTTTTGAACCAAGAATAGGGAAACAAAATTCTATTCAGTAAATCCAATAAGTAATAAAAGCCACCTCAATATTGGAAACATTTATTAATAGTGTTATTGTTTTAATGTGGAGAAGGCAAAAAAATTTTGGATCTACAAAAACAAAAAAGAAAGTATATTCCTAGACATTATTATAAAGAACATTTTAATTCTTACTTAAAGTCTAGAAGCTCTAGGATTCTTTAAATTCTTTCCTTCCATGGATAAACCCCTGACTTCCTAGGCTACAATATCAAGACTGTAAAATAGTATGTTTATTTTTAAAAAACATACATAATGATTTTTATTAATTATTTTTGGCAGGAAATGGTCTACTCTGATGCAACTATACTACCCACTTGTAATTGAAGGATACTACTTCTAAGACTTTTAAAGCTTATCATATTTCCCAACTAGAAGTAGATATGGGATCATTTTCTAAACCTTGCCCCCCAAGATAGATAAAGTATGGTCTATAGCTAGGATGGTTCACAGGATTCAAGTCCCTTGTGTAGAATTAATTTATAATGAAATATTAATATCGGATTCCAGGGTATTAGCCTTGCAAAGCGTGTTTATGCTTTGTTACCTTAAACCTAACACTCTCAACTGAACGTTAATCTCTAAAGTCAGATTTCCTGGTAGTGGACAGAAAACCTATAGGTCATTAGGGCTTTAGGGCATTTGGGATACCTCTTCAAACATACCATGTGGTTGACTGCCTACTTCACTACATATAAGCCTTCCCTAAGTCAGGTAGCTAATTTTAAAACTTTTAACCTGGGGTTTTAATTGCAATCAGTGGGAGGTATGGGCTTACACTGCTATAGCAGAACAAGAACTCTCAACAGCTCATTTTACAGATAAACAAACTGAGGCCCAGGGAGAAGGACAATAATGATAGCAATTCCTTGTATTTTTATAAACCTTTACAGTTTACAAAGCACTTTCTCATATTTTCCATTTTGCCTTCACAATAATCCACTGTGAGGGTATAGTCTTATATTGCCATTGATTCTAGCAAGCTGCAATTTATGTTACAAAATTATGACTGTGCTTGACATTTCATTGTATTTCTCTCTGCTCCTTTCCTAGATTTATACAAGTAATATAGCAAAACAGACAATGTAGGAGGACATGGATTTACAGTGTTTGAACGTAAATTTGCAATTAAATAGAAAAATTTTAAGAGAGAGCTCAGACTGAGACCCAAGGACACTAGACACCTAGACACATCCTACACCTTCATCAAGGTATCCAAGGGTGTTAGAGGGGATGAAACCAAAAGTCATGGCAAGACGAGCTGTACTGAAAAAAGAGAAAAGAACGGAATTTGGGTCAAAACCAGTAGATGGTTAGTAACTGAACAGCCTTATCTCTATGTTGTACACATCAACCCAGGGGAAGCCAGGATATCAGAAAGAGGAAGGGACTCTGCCATTTGTAAAAACAGGGTCTCTCTGTTTCTTAGTTTTACTCTTGAAGCCTTCTATTTTCATTCCATTTTTTATTTTCCAGAGCACTCTCACATATCAATCTCACATCAGCCTTACAGCAACACAAGATTGACAAGACAGGCACTTGCCTTCCCATTTATAGGTTATTATTGCTGCCTTCACAGATGAGAACTGAGGCCAGATAATGTAAGTGCCTTCCTCAGCAGCTAGTTTGGAAGTGAGCTGGGACTAGGACTCTTTAACAGAACATGCTTCACAAAAGGTCTTCCAAATGCAGTAGTGCAGGGTAAACATGGCAGATTGATGACATATGTATGTCTATGTCCCAAAACTCATCCAGTGAGAGCAAATAAATTCATAAGATTTCAGTCCACAAGAACAAAATGGCTGGTTGAGATGTTAGCAGACATGAGATTTCAACAAATGTTTAGAAAACAGCAAAGGAATGGCCATGTGATCCTCATTCTGTAAGAAATTAGGAAGCTACAGAAGGGAAGACTGAAGAGAAATTAGACCTCTTAGTACAAAGAACCACCGTAAGCCCATGATGTGGCAGCAAACATTATCAAAAAAAAAGGCAGGAGAGCATCTCAAAGTATTGGGCCATCATACACTACATGGTTAGAATCCCATATCATTCTCCCACCCCGTGTAGCCAGTCAACTCTAGTATCCCCTATACCACTACACATGCTCCACAGAGACCAAAGGATTCTTTTCTGAAGAAACTAAACTCAAAATTCAATGAAAATTGTATTAGTATTAGAGGAAGAAGGCAGATAAGAAGTGAAAATGGGGGGATTATGACTATCTTCGTTGTGAAAGGTGGGACTTTCTAGTCTCTTCCGAATGCTGATTCAAAAAAAAGCAACCACGCTTAAATCCACAGCAAGAAATGCAAGGATACGTCTCTGGAGAAATGGAATTGGCAAAAAAATAAATAAAAATAAAAAATAAAACTCTTCAGATACTGGTGAGGGGCGATGAGGGGAATGTTCAGCTTTCAGAGTCAAGGCTGACTTTCCACTTGACCACCCTGCAGTGAGACCCTCCCAGTCTACAGCCACCCCACCTCCCAACACACCCATCCACCATACAGACAGAACTTCAATCTGCTTTTTCAATGTCTCCCTCTAAATTTGAATGGACAGCCTAGGTTGATCAGACATTTCAAGAAAGCCTCCAATATAAGAGGGACCAAGCAAGACAAAGAAAATATAAGAAACAATAGCAATGGATACAGACACCAATAGCAATGGATACAGACACTATGAATAATATCCTTGGAAACAAAAGAGAAAATATTCAATTCTTGAAACATGACCAAGCTGCTGCAAAAATTTTAAAAATTGTGTGTGTGTTGGAGTGGTGATGGTCATGGAATAATAAAGAGTTCTTAGAAATTAAAATATAATAGCAAGAATGAAGAAGTTGGAAAATAAAGTGAAGAAATCAGGGAGTAAAAGAAAAAGAAAAAAAGAGATAGACAATGGAGAGAAAAGGCAAGAAAATTAGATCAGTCTGGAGATCCTGCATCTAACTGGACTTCTGGGAGAAAGAACAGTGTGGCAGAAAGGATCAAAGACATAATTTTCCCATAACAAAAATCTCTAAAATGTAAGTCTCTAAATTAAAAATGGTCAATATAATGAATATAAAAGGGCCATGCCAAGGCACGTTGTTACAAAATTTGAAAACATTAGCGATAAAGAGAAAACTTTTGAAGCTTCCAGGGAGAGGGAAAACAGGTCACACACAAAGAATTCTGAATGAGAATGACATCAGACTTCTCAACAGCAAGTTTGTAAAGTGTTTAAGAAAATACAGCAATGACTTCATAATTTTGAGGGAAAATTATTTTCAAAATGAAATTCTCCATCAGACTAGCTGCCAATAAAGTCTGAATGCAAAATAAAGGCATTTTCAGATGATTAGAGTTCACAATTTTTACTATCTTCACACCCTTTCTTAGGAGGCTGCTGGACAGTGCATTCTAACACAAGAAAGGTATAAACCAGGAAAGAGGCTGTTAGAACCACAAACAGGGGAACCATCCCAGAAAAACTACTGATGGGGCCCAAAAATAGAGTAATCCATCCAGATTGGAACAGAAGAGTGAAAAACTCACAGAGGCACATTTTTAATGAAAAAAGATGAAATTGATTTATTTGAGCATACGAAATTAGTGATAGGTGTGTTTGACAGAGATATTGGAGCATTTGGGGGGGACATGGCAATAGGACACAGAAAACGAAACAAATCAAAAGAAGAGACAAGTATTAACTCCAAAAGGATTGTAGATGATAAGAGGCATGATTGTTGTGCACTATTGGGCTCAGCAGTAAACAGTATTCACAGTCATAATACTAGAAGCACTGTCAATCAATTTAAGTGAAATTTTAATATAGGAGAGGCAGGTTTGGAAACTAGGAATTTGGGATGTGTATACAAGAGCTAAGTCTTCATTTAGTGTGACAAGAAACTGAAAGATGATGTCCAAGACTGACAAAATAAAAAATTTTCCCATAAACATATTCCTTAGAAATATGGCAATAAATAGCAGATGAAACAGGTATATTTGACAGTGGTTGCTTCTGGGGTTGGGATTTGGGATTAGATGGGATGGGGCAAGCAACTGTAGTTTTTCATTATAAGCCTTAATGCATATATTACTTTGATTAAGATATCAATTTTTAAATAATTTTCAAAAATAAAAATATGGGGAGCCAATGTGGCTCAAGCAGTTGAGTGCACACCTCCCACACGGGAGGCCCTGGGTTAAGTTCTCTGTGTATCCTGAAAAAACTGAAAAACAAACAAGCAAAACAAATGAAAAAACCAGCGCAGGGAAGCCAATATGGCTCAGTGGTTGAGTGCCAGCTTCCCGCATACAAGGCTCCAGGTCCAATCCCCAGCCCCTGATACATACATACATACATACATACATACATACATAACTGTAACCCTGGTTCTCACTGAGGGGGAGGGGAGGGGATCTCCTGGGTGAGATAACCTAATAAGAGGGAGCTAGAACCTTACACCTTACACCTCAGAGCAAGACCGAGCCCCCACGTGCACAATATTCAGGTTGTCACCTAGAACTGTTCTTACCCCAAATCCTCAGTGGACAGACTCCTGCCTGAGGTCTGTGGAAACGGGAGGTAAAGTGAAAATCACAAGAGCAAATTCACTAAGAACTCTGTAGGGCACTCAGTCCAAAGGCAGCCCCACCTTGGAATCCTCTAGCAGAATGCGCCCCAGAAATGGGGAGATGTTTCCCTTGGGCACAGTCTCCTCCCCAGCAGGACTCCAGCACATTGGTGGCAGCGTCCAGAGGGAGCCTGAAGTGCTGGAAGACATGGACATGCCTTCAGTCTAAAGTGGATAAGCTGAAAAATTGCTGATTGAACTTGCTCATGAAGCACATCACACACCCCTTGGGGACTCCCCAAAATCCCTGTGAGGCATTTTGCAGCCATCCAATAGACTGTGTGAGTACACAGGGTAAGAGCCAGTCAAATTCAGCATCTTTCTATGTGGCCCCATCTGTCCTCACAGGCTGGTGACCTGGAGAAGCAGACATTTCCAAATAGAGCCCAAATGTACCAGTTCAAGAGCATGTCCAAGCAGGGAGGCTCACCTTACCAGCTCCGAGTGCTCTTGCAACAGGCAGCCGGATGCCAATAAGAGAGAGCATAATGCTGAGAAACTGCCCAAACACCCCAGAGACTGCCAGAGCACCCCTTCTCAGGTGCCACCTCCACTCAGAATGACCCAAAAGGGCTGAGAAAGGGGACGTGACCAGAGAGCAAGGCCATGGCTCCCAGCTCCAGGCACATGGTCTGAGTTTCACAGCATAGGAAGAACAAAGGGTCCTGCTGAAATGAGCTTTAGTGCCTGCTTTCCCCAATGGTCAGATCCTCTGTCTTGGGCCTCTGGACACATTCCTCACGTTGGCCAGCCAAGGCCAAAAGAGAGTCTTTTTTATTTTATTTGTTTATTTTTTAAAGATAATTAGATTATACAAATGTCACATAAAAAATACAGGGGATTCCCATATGCCTCACTTCACATATTTTCCCACATTAACAACATTCTTTATTAGTGAGGTACATTCATTGCAATTGATGAACACATTTGGAGCATTGCCACTAAGCGTGGATTAAAGTTTACAATGGAGTTTATGCTCTCTCCCACTCAGTTCTGTAGGTTATGGCAAGATTTATAATGGCCTGTATCTGTCACTGCAATGTCATTTAGGACAATTCCAAGGGAGAGTCTTGGTGTCTGGGTCCCAAGGAGGAAGTTCTCATCGGGGATGGTAGGTGGAGCCGGCCGAGCAATATTTCTGTGCTGGTGGTTCCATTGACACAATGGACAAGGGGAACTCTCCTCCTGGAGGGTTATTTCATTGATGGAAGCTCTGCTACGGATTCTAGGACAGCTGAGTGCCTCTTAGCACCCTCATTCATGGCTCTCCCCTGCATTCTTCTGCTCAGATACTTTGAACCACACAATGCAACATTTAATGCTAGATCTTCCTCTAGAAGCTTTCTAGAGCTGCTAGAACAAATACCACACTCTGGTTGGCTTAAACAACAGGAATTTATTGTCACACCATTTGGGAGACTGGAAGTCCAAAATCAAGGTGCCCACAGGATCATACTTTCCCAGAAGTCTATAGGGCTCTGGTGGTGGCTTGTCAGCAATCCATCACTCAACCTCTGCCTCCACCACATGGCGATCTGTCTCCTTCTGTCTCCTCCTGTCTCCTACTGCTTATGAGGACTCCAATGGACTGGGGTTTAGGACTTAAACATGTCTTTGTGGGGGACACAATTCAATTCATAACAGCACCATATTATTTTTCACAGGTTGGTGTTTCTCCCCAGCTAGGTTATACATTCCAAATTGACAAAGACCAAACCCCAGACGTCCAGTCTATACTCCGTAAATCAACTCTGGTCCAAGTACACAGCTGGCACTCAATAAATGATTTCACTAGCTACTTCAACCTGAATAACCATTTTATAGTCTCTTATTCTCTTTCTAAAGGAAGGACAGATGTGAGGAAATTGAAAATGAACATCTTAGGGAAAGGGTGGGTGGGGCAAAGAAAAATCTACAGGTCTTTTGAAGTGCTTTTGAAAATCTCCTTCCTTTCTAACTCTTTCACCACCTCCATGCTTACTTAAAATATTAATAAGTAAGATTCTCTCAGAAGCCAAACATTCAGAATAGCATATTTTCAGGAGATTTTTTTCAACAAAACTTGGAAGCCTGAACGGTTTGTAGATTTACAGCTGATGATGCTCTGCCAGAAGTTCTTTGGGGTGTTTGCAGCTGTGAAATACAATCTTTAGATGACTAGATAGTCCCCTTCATGCTCCTAGTCTGATTCCAGCAGTCTGTATTTCTGACAACATAACTCATTGCAATGATAATGAAACAACAAGAATGTTTATTTGGATTTACACAGTACTCATCACCTAAAGGTCCCTGAACAACTTCAAACACAGCTGAAATGGTTCCAATCCATGTACCTCTCCAACTTTGATTTAGAAGCTAAAAGAAGATTCAGTCTGCTGTGTGTAATTCCTTGGCAAAATCATATACTTCTCCCTAAATGGAAACAGGGAATCTTGGCTCCACTTCAGTAATTTTCTCTCCCTTCTTTAAACTGTGCTTCTTTATTGAAAAATAAATTATCTAGCAAAACCTAAACACCATCCTTAATTTTATTTTTTGTGTTTTGAAAATTTTTTTTGCAAAGGGCTAGTATACTATAAAAATTACGTGTCTTTCTTACTTTGCAAGATTTAGTGAAATCTCTTTTAATTGGGATACCTAAGGAATGGGAAATTCTGTGTAATCTGTGGTTTGGGTTATGTAGAAACCTTCCCCCATTCCTTCATTTTTTTCATCACTTGCACTTTTATTTGTCCATGAATTACAGTTATTTCTCTTTTTTAAATCCACTATAAGCTTTGTTTTTAGCAAAGTTTTAGATTACAGAAAAGTTACATTCAAAGTATAGGGGCATCCCATGGTGGATCCATGACAATATGCATTTCTCAAGGTCTATAAAACTATACAACACAAAGTGTAAACCATAAACTATAGACCTTGATTAATAGCAATGCTTGAATTTGGTTTATCAGTTGTAACAAATATAATGTAAGATAAGAATTATAGTGGTAAATGTGTACAGTCATTTCTTGGCTTGCCTCAATCTCCTCTCTTAGATTAGTGCTTTTTAATACTAAGACCTGTATTTGTATATCCCTGTTCTCTGTTCACCACTTTCTCTCACAAGGCCTTATATGGGGAGTGTATATATTTGTGATGAATTGAACTATGGCTGAATTGCACTCATTATTAAAAATCTTTCTAAAATATATTATGACTTGTCTTAGTCTTTCAGAACCACTATGACAAATACCACACAATGGGTTGGCTTAAACAATAAGCATTTAGTGTCTCATGGTTTTGAAGGCTGTAAGTCCAAAATCAAGATGGCAGCAAGGCCGTGCTCTCTCCCGGAGTCAGGAGCTCTCTGATAAGGGTAGTCCTCCATCACACGATGACCTACCTCTCTCTTCTCTGGCTTTTCTGACCTCTGACTTCCACTGACTGACTGTGTCTGAATTTCCTCCCTCAGGAAAACCTCTGGTAATACTGATCAAGACCCACCTTGATTCAATTTGGCCACACCGTAACCAATAATAACATCAGAAGGCCCTGTTTACAAAGGGGTTCATGCACACAGGAGCACGGATGAATTTTAAGAATATGCCTTTCTGTTGGGGTACATGTTTTATTCTAACACAGCCCACGCCCTGGAGCCCTAAAAGACATCTTCTTTACACATGTAAAATACACTCACCCCATCCCAACATGCCCAAAGTCCTAAGCCTTTCCAGGAACAACTCTTAAGTTCAAAGTTGAATCAAAATCAGTTCTGAGGTGATTGGTCCATCCTGAGGCAAAATTCATCTCCTTCTGTGAACCCTTGAAACCTAGAAAACAAGTTATCTGCTTCCAGAATACAATGGAGGGAAGCGGATGTGGTTCAACTGATAGAGTGTCTATCTACCATATGGAGGGTCCAGGGTTCGATACCCAGGGCCTCCTGACCCGTGTGGTCAGCTGGCCTGTGCACAGTGCTGCCACGCACAAGGAGTGCCATGCCATGCAGGGGTGCCCCCGTGTAGGGGTGCCCCACGTGCAAGGATGGTGCCCTGCGAGGAAAGCCACCACACATAAAAAAAGTGCAGCCTACCCAGGAGTGGTGCTGCTCACACAGAAAGCTGATGCAGCAAGATGACACAATGAAAAAGAGACACAGTTTCCCAGTGCCGTCAGATAATGCAAGCGGGTGCAGAACACACAGCAAATGGACACAGAGAGCAGACAATAGGGGAAAAAGGGTGAGAAATAAATAAAATAAATGTTTAAGAAAACAAACAAGAAAAAAATACAATGGAGGAACAGGTATAGTTAGATATTCACATCCCAGAGGGAGAAACTAGAAGGAAAACAGAGGTCATGGTCCCAAACAAGTTTGAAACCCAGCAGGGCAAACTCCATTAGCCTCCAAGTTCTGAGAGTCACCTGCAGATCGATCAATGCTTTGTCCTCTAGGCCTGCTATAGTAACAACTTCACTCCTTCCACATGCTGGGGCAGTTGCCAAGCGCTCTCCAAATGCTGGGGCACATGCCCCACCCTCTCTGAGCACTGAGGTGGGAGCAGTAAGGAGAAATCAGGCCTTACCTTCCATAGCTGAAATCTCCTCAGCTAAATGCCCAAATTCATCACTTACAAGCTCTGCCTTCCATCCTCTATCATTAAACAATTTTGCCAAGTTCTCTGTCACTTTATAACAAGGATCCTTTCCTCCAGTTTCCAATAACACATTCATCATGTCCTTCTCAGGCCTCACCAGAAGCACCTTTCACATCTGTATTTCCCAACATTCAGTTAGTAATAATACAGGTATTCCCTAAGATGACAGAAGTTTTCTCCACAGTCATCTTCACTTTTTTTTCTGAACCCTGAACAAAAGTGCCTATAATACCCACATCTCTACCAAAAAGTCTTTTCAAATCAATCTACGTTTTTATTATTAAGAACCACAAAATTCTTCCAGCCTCTACCTGTTACCCAATTCCAAAGCTAAATCCACATCTTTAAGTATTTGTAATAGCAGCATCCCACTCTACTATAGGATACAAAGGAGAAGAAAAAAAAGACCAATGTCCAAACCCTTATCTTTTACTCAACTAGTCCTAAGCAAAGAATTTTCAATTGCGATAACCACTATTATCACTGGAAGAAAGAAAAAAAGTTACTAGATCTAACAGCACAGTTCTCAGATTACCTGCTTCCATTCAACACAGCACTACAGAGAAATTCCTCTGAAATCTTGTACAATTTCAGCCCTTTGGCTGGGCAGATAAAATGCTAACCCTCTTGGAAGATCTCTTTCTCAGTCATTTAAAAAATCTAAATAATGACTCTACTGTGTGCTAGGGGCTGAGGACTTAAGAATGTAAAGGTGCATCATTCTTCCCTCAAGGAACTTACACCCCAGTGAGGGAGGCCATCAGAGAAACTGATAAGAGCAGGAAAATAAGGTGGCAGTGGTCCCATTTGAACCCAATCTGATTGATGCATCTTCCCAGCCAAAGACTAGGCCATAGGTGCATTTTTAAATCCTGAGCTCTGAGCCCATTTGTTATCCTCTGGCATGTCCAGTTACTAGCCTGTTGGATCATACTTAGGGCCATGCCGTTTGTCTTGACATCTTCAAGTGGTGATTTTGTTGCCTCCTCCAAGATTTTTCTGGTTTCTTCCCTGATAGCCTTTTCCATTTTCTCCATACGCTGTGGCTCACACACCTGCTGGTTTGCTCTCCTTACTTTACCACTTTAGCTAAACAGTCTTTTGAGATAGCAATCTTTTCTCCCCGTATTTACTTGTACCCTTCTCCCCCATTCAGGCTAGTAGCAGTCCTGCTATTCCATGACTTCTGGAAGGCATGCATCAGGGCCCAAAACAGAAACAGTCAACAAGTCTTTCTGTCTTTAAAAAACAAAACAAAACAAAACAAAAACCATGTTTAAGCCCTTAGGAGAGCTTGGTAGTTTGGGGAGAAGATGGGAGAAAGTGTAGAGAAGCAATAGGGAGGGGCCTCCATCCTTCCCTTCCTTTTCAGCTCTTTCCAGACTATAAAGAGATGTCTATAGGCTACAGAAAGGAAGGAAGAGGAAAGAGATGCCAAAGGGTCTCAGAACTGCCATGCTTCCCTAAGCTCCTCAATTTTGACAGCCAGACTCCAAGAATAGAGCTGGGTGGGGTTTAAGACAGGCTGACAGAACCATAGGCAGCCTCACATGGCCTGGCCACGGGACAGTAGAAGGGATCCTGGTAGAAATGCCGGCAGGGAGGAGCAATCTTCCTGGATGGATGACCAAGGACCAGATTCCCAATTCGTACCCTGCTGCCTCAGCGCTGCATAAGGAGAAAACTCCAAAAAATGAAATTAAGTTTTCCCCCATACTGAAAGGATGGGCATTCACTATGAAATGAATTTGGTTTACAAATGATAAAGACATGGCATCTTTAACATACCTGAGCTGTGTGGGCTGATTCATTCTAGCACCACTGACTTTCTGGATGTTCTCCATGCCCAAGGCTTCATATACTGCTTTGTTCCAGATATAAATCTCAGGTCTTGTTCACTTTCTCTGTAATCCAGACCAATATTTCAAACTGTTTTCTAAATAGGTCACTTCAAATTTAACATTTCTTAAAGTGAATTCTCTTTGACTCTTTCTCACCCCCTCCTACCAACTTCAACACCTAAACTGGAAACCTTATAGATGACCATAATCCTGTATCTCCCTTACTACCCAGACCAGTCAGTTCTACCTCAGAAATTGCACTTAAATATGGACTGGTCTCCCCACTGCTTCAGCCACATCCAAGAGAGACCCTCATCATCTGCCTGTTGTATTTATGAAACAGCCTTCTCACTGGTGTCTGTGATTTCAGATGCTCTCCTACCCTGTCCAAGGCACCCAAGTTTCTAGATGCCTTCAGCTTCTCAGTAGATAAAATCTATATTCCTCAACAGGGAATATGGGATTCTGTCTAAATATGGTCTTTGGCTACTTCATTCCTTCTTACTCCTACACATGCAAGTGCACATACACACATACACACACACAATTCCTAACACCCTCCCATGATCCAAGAGCTAATTATTGCTCAGCAGAGGATCAGGAGGCAGGAAGCTTGTGGCTTGGTCAGGATGCTAAGCTTGAGCATAAGTTAGCATGAAGGAAATTAGGGCAAGAGAAGGAAAATCTTGCTGTGATTTGCTTTTAGAATTTTCTTATGGTTCAAGGAAACAACCCCAAGAGAGTCAGTCCCTTGGGGTGATGATAAGGTGGAAGATAACTAAAGCTTCTGAACTCTGCAAGACTACCCCAGCCATTCTGTGATGCTGCCGTTTTCATGGGATTTTCGTCGGTACAAAGTGACAGTTTGGGGGAAAAGTCTCTGTAAGCTACAAAGTACTATACAAATATAAGGAATAGCTATTTTTCTTCTAAATAAATATTCATTCACTTCTGCCTTCTACAATTCAAAATTCTTCAGAAAACTACAACTCACAGAGGGTGTCTGTCTTATGCAAAAAGGAAATGCCACATCCCCATGACCATCCACATGATTTTTTAATGAAAGAGTGTTGGGAAATGGCAGGGTAGCTTTTGCTAAGAACATGGGAATCCATAAAAATTCAGAAACGTTACACCACAATTGATATTATTGGGGCAACCCCAGTGTGTCCTGACTGAATTTTTAATATTCTTTCTTTTTAATCTTGCATGACTCTTCCTGGCAAAGACACTCCAGAAAGAACAGACGCTTAATAAATGTTGGAACTTGGGGACTAGCTGTTTGTAAAACTCACTGTGTATTAAGTAATTGTAGGTTAGGCTGAATAAAATGGTTTATGGAGCCTAATATAGCCACGGTGAGGCTTCATTAAATATGTCACTTTTTATGGCCCTCTTCAGCATGGAAAACAAATAGTATGTCCTTGTTTTCCAGAGACTGCCCTCATCCCCCAATTTGCTTTGCAATTGACTTGCATGGAGATAAGGTGTGCAGGCTGGTTTTATGAAATAAAAGAGTGGAACCAGTTCTTTGCCACTTACCAATACACTTGTGAAAAATGAGGAGGAATAAAGTTTTTATTTCAGTATTCCCCAAACTATGGAAGGCTAGTTCTGTAAGATGTTAACATGTATTCTGGAAAAACACAGGTAGGCAGTTTTCTTTCCTACAGGATATTTCAGAGCCTTTAATAGGCCAAAGTATTTTGTGAATCTCCAAGAAGGGAATAAAGTATGTACAGTCCCCCCAAAATTATTGACCATACAGTGTGTTTCCTGCATAACACTGTATAAAGGACACTAATGTTCCATCAAACACCGTTTAGAAGAGACTGTTTAGTTTAATAAAGCCAAGTAACCAATGACAACCAGTTCAATAATTTCCAGAACATCATATTTCTCATTGAAAGTCCTAAACATTTGTAGCAATATCACTACAAAAAGCATGAGACACTCATCTGCAAATGAAGTTTTGAGTAAAACACATTAAGATTTCACTACAGCCTGAGGAACCAAAATTCAATATTTGAAGCTGTTATTTCTCTTATCAAGAATAGAAAACAAAATTGCCAAAAAGAGGTTGTCATATTTTCTACATTTTGCTACAGGAAGACAATTCTTACTAAAGCACAGGGAAAGAAAATATTAAGAGCCCAAGTACGATCAATGTTTCCCCTTGTAATTATGAAAAGCAACATAAAGGCAGCAAGCTTATTAAGTAAAGTACTACAGCAAGAATGGCCAGAGCAACCAAGAACTGGAGTCATATAGTAAAAAGCCTCTCCTATGAGTCTATGTTATAGTGCAGTGGATGCTGACGGCGTCCCGCCTGGATCCCCTTTACCTGGTTGGTGCACCCATCCCCTACCTGCCATTAAGTGTTGGCTGCTAATGGCTCCAGGGCTTTCTTCTCTGGGAACCTGCCCTCTGTGGACTAGGAGTCACTTCAGCTAGATTACACGATTCACCCACCCAGGGCGGCTCACAATCAATGAATAACAGACATAGGGTGCAAAAGGATGACCTTCCTCAAGGCAAAACCAGCTGTGTGGTGCAATTCATACCGGAATTCCTCAAGGGATCAAGCTATCACTGGCCTCCATTTGAAACCACAACCATGCTTAGCTCCTTGCCTTACTCTATCCTACTTTCCTTACTCTATTCCTCCCGAAAACAATCACAGACACCCAAATCCTTGCCTCAGGCTCTGCTCTTTGGGAACCTAGGCTAAGACACAGTTTAGAACTTTAGATCTAAAAAGACACCTGTTTCTCTTAATTACAGTGTTAATAGAGTTCACAGTGGCCAGTCTTCCTACCTGCTTCAGGATGTTTGCGTTATGTTCCAATAAGAGAAACTAGAGTAGTATTTCACAAACTGTGGCTCCGGACCACGCATATCAGAGTTATTGGGATGCTCGCTGAAAAAAAAATGCAGATTACCATGGTCCACCCCAGACCTATTGAATTAGGATCTCTGGAAATATGACACAAAAAGTAATATTTTATGACAAGCTCCCCAAGTACTTCTAATGCATATCAGAGTTTGATGACCACTATAAGAGGCCATGGGTTAGCCAGCCCCCCACTTTCCCATAAAAGAGAGATACTCTCAAGGCAAGCCAACTTATCTTCTTATCTTCTGCCTACTGACAAACACCTCAGATAAAAAAACAATGTATGAAATTCCAAGTGGAAACTCCCAACCGGGTCTATAGAAGAAAAATCATGAAACCCAAGCAGATTATTGCCTTGGTTAATGGCAAATTATTGCAGATATGAATTTTGTTTCTTTTCTTTAAAAATTGAAAAACGTGATTTGAGATGACACTCTAAATAAATAAGTTGTAGAAGCTCTATTTAATAATTTCAAATCAATTATCTCCAAGTAGTTAGAAACTACAGGAAGGAAGAAAAGCTGAAAACATTTTTTCCAAGCACAATGCAGAAAAGATTTACAGTTGCTCATAAACATCTAAATTGCCACATTTATTCATTTCACAAAAGTTGACGGTTGTTTGAAAGTTATTTACCTGAAATGGCTCTGATCTCTGGATGTGCGGTGAAAAGCACCATTCAGTGCAGACCTCGACAAACATGTGATGGCCACAGCTGAGAGCAAAATACCTCAAACAGCTGGACAATCAAAAGCAACCACAGGTATAAGTTAGTGACAGTAGAACAAAGAGAGTAAACCTGCTGTCTACCATGGGACCAAGGCGAGTCAAGAGAATCAGATGGCGGATGGCGACGGTGGCTTTTAGGGTGTGGTGTTTACAGAATAGTTAGTTCAACCCTAGACTGCTTGGCAGGCAGAATCTCTTCTTTATTGTTTATTGTGTGTGGTGTGTTTTGTTTTGTTTTGTTTTTGGCCCAAGAGAAAAAATGGTTTTGATTCCATGCCAAGCAAAGCAGGTATCCAGTTCCTCACTGACTGGCATTTCCTGATGACCATCTCAACAGGGATCCCAAAATGAATCAGCCACCCCTGGAAGACTCACCCATCCCCAGAAGATGTTCCTAATAATTATCTGTGCTTGGTCAATAGAGAATAACAGAACACACTTCAAGCTAATCAAAGTGAAGCACCTTTTCAAATCCCAGACATCCGAAAAGTTTCTTGGTAGAAGAAGATTGACTCATTCAATGTAGCTGTTTTCTCCTGAAAGTTAAAAACAAAAAGTTGCAATGGCAAATCTAAATACAAAATTCAGAGAGAAGTCTAAACTTGCAAGTTACAAATATAGATTAAGAGCAATATTTTTAAAGAGAGATACACCAAATATAAAGCATTACAAATAACACATTTTGTAAGAAAAAGTTTCTCTATGGGTTTGAACATGTAATTTCCAAAGTCCAGAGTGCTTCTAATGTGTCACTTTAAAATGAACTCAGAGTTCCCTGGAAAATGCACTATTAGAGTGGTTCTTTTTTGGCAGAAAGTTGTAATATATCACTTGATGGGATTGCCATGCAGATACTTGGGGCTACCACAGCTGCCAGGGGCCTGATCCTTGCTTTAAATTTCATAAGTACCTCTCTTGGGTGTGTATGGTGATTTGAAGCTATATGTACCCTAGGAAAACATGTTCTTAACTCTAATCCATTCCTGTAGGTGTAAACCCATTGTAAATATAGTTTTCTGATGAGGTTATTGAGTTAAGATGTGAACCACCTCAGTCAGGATGGGTCTTAATCCTCTTACTAGAGTCCTTTATAAACAGAATAAATACAAAAAGAAAGAAAGCCACAAAAGCAAGAACCTGAAATTAATCAAACTCAGAAGAGAAGGAAGAGACCAGCAGATGCCTCCATGTGCCTTGCCATGTGGCAGAGGAACCAAGGATTGCCCACAGCCAGTCTTCAGGAGGAAAGCATTGCCTTGATGATGCCTTGATTTGAACATTTTCATGGCCTCAAAATGTAAGCTGATAAATTTCCATCGTTTAAAGCCAAACCATTTCATGGCATACGCTTTAAGCAGCCTAGGAAACTAAAACCATGTGCCACAGCAACTGACAAGCATCAAGAGGACGTTGGTCATCTGAAAAGCTTGAGATTTTCAGATACAACAAAAAGGAAGAAGGGCTATTTTGGAGGAAAGACTCTTGTACTAGATAACAATAAAGCAGTTAGTGCTCCAGGCCACCATCAGTAAATACTGACTACTGTGTGGGGTCAACAACAGTTAAGCTGCCCTGACACACTCAGGAAAGATAGGAAAAGATCTGGTGACTATAAATCCATCTCCTTAACATGAATTCCTATGGCAATACTAAGATAGATCATTTAACTGTCATTTGACAGGCATATGGAAAAACACCTTGTTCAAATAACCTTATGTGACACCATGAAGAATCAGCCTTGGAGGACCCACCAAGCTCTTCAAACACAGGGATAAAGGAAGCATAGGGTATCACTTGCACAAGGTATTAAGAGGAGTTATAGGGTATCACTGAAACGAATGCTGGAATTAAAAATATGTAAATTATTCCTACAGATTGCATAAAGTTGAGTAGAGTTGCTTAAAAGCCAGGAATCCTAATTAAAAAGCAACTTTATTTATATAAGAAAATATATATATGAAATGATGCTCAACTTCATTAGTCATTAGGGAAATCACAAATTAAAACTATACCTGATACCACAGTGGCTACAGTATAAAAGACGGACAATACAAAATGTTGGTAAGGATATGGAATGACAGGAACTCTCAGATTGGTGGGGACACAAATTGGTAAAACCAATTTGGGAAATTTGTTGACGGTATCTACTAAAGCTGAGCATAACATACCCCATGACTCAGTAATTCCACTTCTAGGTCTACGCCCAACAGAAATGGGCCCATATATTCACCAAAAGAGATGTACAAGGATATTCAAAGCCACACTCTTCATAATAGCCCAAAATTGGATACAATTAAAATGTCCAGCAACAGTAGGATAGATAAATAAATTGTGGAATAGTCATAACATGGAATCCTATATATAGCAATTGAGAATGGACAAATTACAACTATGCATGAAAACATGAATAAATAGCATAAACATAAGAAACTAGTAAAAAAGAATTTCATACATATGATCCCATTTATTTAAAGGTCAAAAATACAGAAAAATAATCAATGGTGTTAGAAGTCAGTTTAACAATGCCCTTGGGCTGGGGGTGAGGTAGTGACTGGAAGTGGGTCCGACGGGGTACTTCTGGATATAGGTAATATTTTGTTTCTTGATCTGGACAAATAGTTCCACAGGTTTTTTTACTGTGTGAAAATTTATTGAGCTATAAACTTTTCTGCTTGTATGCTATATTTTAATTAAAGTTTACATAAAGGGAAGCAGATGTGGCTCAGACAATTGAGCTCCCACCTACCACATGGGAGATCCCTGGTTTGGTTCCTGGTGCCTCCTAAAGAAAACAGCAAGGTGGCATGATGGGCAGACACAGCAAGCTGATGCAACAAGATGACACAACAAGAAACACAAGAAAGAAAAACTTATTGAGTAACACAACAAAGCAGGAGCAGAAGTTCCCAATGCCTCTTAAAGAAGACGAGCAAGTGAGTGAGCTGATGCAACGTGGAGGCACAGCAAGCTGATGCAACAAGAGACACAAGAAGAAAAACACAATGAAAGACAAAGGGAATGGAGGAGGCTCAAGTGATCAGGCGCCTCCTTCCGAAATCGGAGGTCCCGGGTTCTGTTCCTGATGCCTCCTAAAGAAACAAGAAAGATGAACAGACACAGTAAGAGCGAACAAGGGGGTGGGGAGAAATAAATAATAAAAATAAAATAAATCTTTTAAGAAAATGTTTACTTAAAACACAACAAAGCAACTGTGAGCCATTAGAAAAATAGCCCATCAAAAACAGAATACACTTGAAAACTGTGACTTAAATACGGTGTCTTATGATACTAGTTAGAGCAGTCTAGTAAGATAGGAAATCAATAGATGGATCTAGAACCTGGCAGAGAGTCCACGTGGACAGCAATAACCCTAGGATGACTGCTGGAAGACCCCACCCCTTAAGATTCTGCTATCCAGAACAAAGACTTCTTCTGGAAGACAGGAGAAGCCCCAGATATTCCCCAAGGACTTTATCATTGGGCCCTCACAGGGAATTGATGAGTGGGGTAATCAATCAAACCAGCAAACAGCTGGAACCCCTCCCCTGCCATTAGCAAAGGGCTGGAATAAGTAACAGTTTATAAACTAAAAGGCAGGCACAGAGTCTAAGCGTGCTCTCACGCTCTGCTCTCTTGCCTCTGGACCCATTACTACCCTCTGTGCACCGCTCTCGCCATTTTTCCTCTGCCACATGGCCACGCAAGTAAACCTAGGGATTTATAACCTACAGTGAGGAATTGTAGTCTGTAAATCAGCCTGCTTTATCACTTCTCAGCCCCTTCCTCTCTGCCTGGGACCCCTGCTCTGTTATTTTCTCCCATTTCTCTTCCCTCCCTACATGAATTAATTACTGGCCTAACTCACCTGGCACGCTCTTGGAAATTCATTTCTGCAGCATAGCCAAGAACCTAAATAAAATCCAGTAACATAGTGAGGGATGGGTGTGGAGATCTCCTCAAGTGCCCAAATTTGCAAATACCACTTTAGAGAAAAACAAAGCTCCACTTGGTGCTAAGATAAGCCAGGCACTTGCTAAGTGGCTGGTTCTGGACACCAGCCTTGCATGCAGCTTTTGAGAATCAAATCTGTGCTTCAGGATAATGACAAATGATACTGAGGCAGGTTAGTATAGGGAAAGAGGGGAGACTGAGTCACAGCTGGGACCTGGCAGAGACCATGGCCGTGAACCCCACCTGGAACCCCTGGAGGAAAGGCCGCTACTAAGAAGAAGTTGGAAAGACCCAGCTGAGACTGTGGGCTCAAGAGCAAGCGCCAGATAGCTCCAAACAGGCCTCCCCATTGGACCCAGATAACTCCAGGCAAAAGGCCTCCTCATTGGTCCCCTGAGAGCTAACAGGGGGGATTGTAAGGCAACCAGTCAGAACAGCAAACACCTGGGCCCCCTCCCCAACATTAGGAAAGGGAAGGAGGAAAAGTCTTAAAAGGCCTAACCCAGGGCCCCCCACACACATCTCACTGTGTAGCACACCTGCACCCATGTCTGAGGTGGTGTACTATCTCTTTTCTTGCTTCTTGATAAATCTTTACGACCCTTGCCTACCCTATGGCGTGTCCTTAAATTCCTTTATGCAACATAGCCAAGAACCTAGAACCCAGAACCCAGAGCATTTTGCTAACAATACCTGCTTAGGATCACTCACAAAAAATAAATCCCATTACTATAATGTCCTCAAATGCCAAGTAACCCTACAAAGCTGGGGATATAAGCAAAACCAGAGGTACCAAGACTGACATAGAATAGACTAGGCAGAAAGGGAAATGCCTTCTCTGAGTAGTTAAAATTTGATGTGTCACATATTCCTGGTAACAGAACTTGGGTCTTTGTTTTGCAAGAGAAAAACTCCATCAATGATACTGATCTCTAGCAATGGGAATTGACATAAAAGGGCTGCTGGAACTAATCCTTCAGCCATCCTAGATTAGACACTTACTAAAGGATGATATTTGGTTTGGGTGAAAAACAATTTAGCAAATGATGGAAACCATGTAGCATAATAAAATTACCACTTGTGAGGAAAACCTAAAGGTAGCAGAGTAGTTAACCTCTGAAGAAGCAGTTATGGAAAGGGTTTAAGAGCAGCTCAGATGGCCTGCTCCACCTACTTAAAAGCTCCACCTTCTTTGTCTTGACTTAATTTTTCTGTGCCTCAGTTTCCTCATATATGGGGTTGCTGTGAGTCAAAAGAATTAATATGTGAAAAGTGTGCCTACCACCTAGTAAACCATTAATGGAATATCAAAGAAGGAGAAAATGCTTTGTTACTCTTCAGCATTCATACATCAGACCCAACAAATACTTTTCCTTTTCTGACTTAAAGCAAAGGAAAAGAAAAAGGATAACAAAGCCAGTTGTGGAACCAGAGTCACTTACTCAGAGACCCATTCTATATTCAGAAAATCTTGAAATGTAAATATCCTCTTAAAGCAGCTTTTTAAATTTCACCTCATTCATACTATGATGTAAATGACTGCTGTCAGGACCCTTTCCAGGAACTAATTTGAGAACTGGAATACAAAAGTTCCTTGGGGCACTGAACACCTGAAAGTTGAAAAGAGAGTCTCAAGAACCTGACAAGAGGAGGAGAGGCTTAGGATATCGGAGGCCAATTTTGTAAGTTTTTCCATAATCAGCCTGCACACATGGAACTATTTCTTTATGAAGAAAATTTAAAGAAATTATCTGGTTTCCGAATAAGATTGTGGCTGAAACAAGTAGTATAGGAAGATTAATGTTAGTTGGAGGACAGCTGGAAGATAATATTGGGAATGTATAACACAGATTTTAGAAGTAGATGAGGATTATGGTTAAGAATCTAAGTACAGGAATGTTCTACTACAGGGTGTTAAGAATGTGGTGATACGTGGGAAAAATAAAGCTAATAAAATTTATGGGCTACAATTAACAACATTGTAATGTTTTTGAACCAAAAGGAAAGTTGGTACTGTATTATTTCTGAAGATTAAAAGAAGAATATGGGGTATGGTTTTGTGAGATATGAATATTATTAAGCATTTTTTCTCTTCATTTTTTTCACTAATAAGGAGACCTAGACTATGTGAATTAACTAATCTCTGTTCATCTGTGTATCTTTCTGAACACTAAAGGAACAACTGAGTTAGCAGTTGGAATTAGAAGAGATAAAACACCTGAAAAAGAACTTATTAGGAGTAATGTTTCCATAACTTATTGAGCTGTCTTTTTCCGTTCTTCTATTTTTGTGAATTCGAAATAAAGTTGTTAAAAAAAAAGAAATAAAAAGTAAAATGCTTTAAGCTTGAATTACCAGACAGCTGTTAGAACTTTTGCAGATATTTTACCTGTGTAAAAACAAGTTTAACGTTAAACTCTAAGACTAACAAAGAAAGCAATAGAAAAATGCCTATGTGCAATTTTAACTCTAATAGAGATACAGTCCTTTGGGAACATAGATTTTTTTAAATGTATTTTAAGTGTGGGACTAGAATGTGTTTAAAAACAGCCTCCCTCTTAAATGATGCACATCTTTAGAAATCTATGACCAGTTTTCAGGGGTGATTTAGGAACAGACTATAAATGTCGACATAAAAGTTAGCATGCCATCTCCAACTGAGAACTTTTCTTTTATGAATAACAAAGGCTTGTGGAGGTCCTTCCTGGAATACTTGCTTGCGCAGAATCTAACTTCACGCCACCCTTTCTGTGTGCAGACCTGACGCAGTGACCCATTCTTATACATCCTCTGGAGACCTTTTCAAGGCCTGTGGCTCTGCAGTAGAGATAACTTACAAGAAGGAAATCAACATGCAGAGGAAACACCTCCAGTGAAACACTCCTAGTCTGGATTTCTCCACATTATCTTCTCCTGGGAATTCAGGACCATAATTCCCTCTCAATTCAGGACAAAGCCTATCCAGGTGTAAATCTTCCTCCACGTTGCTCTTCACAAAGAGAAAAAAATCAATTTCTTTCTCCAGTATTGAGTTCAGGGTGGTTAAAAGTAGTTGATTGGTAGAAACGATTATGTCTACACAGTCAAATTAAAATAAGCTGCAAGATAAGAAGAAAGGAGAAAGAGAAGAAACAACAGAGTAAACCCAGGAGTTATAGGTAGATGATTCTCATTTTTTAGGGTCTTGGCCTGAAGTGCTTCTGTGAATTTTAGATAAAGATACTCAGCCTCTGCAGAAATCTTTAATAAAACACCTAACCCAATGATAATGCATTTTCCTGCTGCGCAAAAGAGTGCAGTTACATTTTCCAGTGGTCATTATTCATTTTCCCATGTAACAAAGAGGGCTAAACAAAAAGGACTTTTCCATAAGGCAATTAAGGTATAACATGGATTAGGAAGAAAATAAAATGACTCTTTATCTCCTATGTAAACATTTTCCTAATATACCACCTGCTGGAAGCCTCTGGCAGAAAATGATTACAAGAATGTAACTTCTGTGCAGCAATTATCTGAATTCCTGAGTAATTCAGTCAGAAGTAGGACAGTTTTTGAGTTATCCAAGATACTTTCTCAAACTCTGCTTTGACCTCCTTTTACAGACCTGCCCCAGAAATCTTCACTTACCAGTTTTGCTGTTAGATGAAGTCAATTCCTCTAGCTTTCTCCTTGAGTCTGAAATCTAATCAATTAACAAATAACCTATCCACTTCCAAGTCTGGTGCATTCTCTTGGATCTCTTCACCCTCTAAATTCATGCCAATGAGCCCCATTCATATTCACACACACAAACACACACACACACACACACACACACACGAGCACAAATGGTGCCCTAAAAAATGCCCTTGAACCATTTATTCTCCCTGCAGTCAATGCTTTTTTTCCTCCTCTGCATCCACTCAAATTCAAGAGCTTTAGGCCTGAACTCAAAATTCATTTTCTCCAGGAAACTCTGCTGAATGAAAACCACTCTACTCCTTAACACTTAACTATCAAAGTCAAATCCTGCCAGAACAAATTCCAGGTCTTTGGTTGTAATGAACTTGATTCTTTTTTTAAAACATAGCTTGTAGTAGCATTGCTCTTTCAAGAGTATTTGGGGGAAGCAGATTTGGCCCAGTGGTTAGGGCATCCGTCTACCACATAGGAGGTCCGTGGTTCAAACCCCGGGCCTCCTTGACCCATGTGGAGCTGGCCCATGCACAGTGCTGCTGCGTGAAAGGAGTGCCCTGCCACCCAGGGGTGTCCCCTGCGTAGGGGAGCCCCATGCGCAAGGAATGCACCCTGTAAGGAGAGCCACCCAACGTGAAAAAAAAAAAGTGCAGCCTGCCCAGGAACTGAGCGATAATGCACACACAGAGAGCTGACACAACAAGATGACACAACAAAAAGAGACACAGATTCCTACAGAAGAAGAACAAACAGCGAACAGACACAGAGAGCAGACAACTGGGGAAGGGGGAAAGGGAAAGAAATAAATAAAAATAAATCTTTAAAAAAAAAAAAAAAAGAGTATTTGTTTCTTTTTCACCTAGTCCCAATCCCTATACCCATCAGGCTGATCAAGAACAAATAATCTATTTTATTATTTGTACCATTTGTCTCTAACCTATTTCTCTCTCCTTGATAAGTCATCAAGAATATGGTATTTCTAGCATTATCGTTAATGAACAAATATGTATTTGTTTATCACGTTTTTAATAGCTACAGGCAGAAGGACATGGAAACTAAGATGCCAAAATAAACACCTGATCCAGTAGGCTCCTAAAATATCAACACTGATGATTTTCCTAAAAGGCGTCGTTGGGGATGAGGACTTAAATAGGAAGGATTTTCACTAACCTACATATAAGATAACATAAGATTTTCACAGGCCTCCTCATGGATCAAAGATCGAGTCATCACAAAAATCCTAGCTATCAGGCCTGTCAGCCTGGATTCATATCCTTTTGTCCAGTTACCTCTCCATCCCCTGTCAAAGTTTCTTTTCTACAAACACCACAGAGGTACTGGAATGTTTCAAGTGCCACTATCATAGCATCCACCCCATTGCATTGAGATTATTTATTTATATGACAAGCATCCATACTTTGGGTTTCCGTATTTAACCTATTAAAATACAGGATGCCCCTGCTACATTTGAATTTCAGATAAACAACAAATCATGTTTTTGTTGTTTATCTGAAATCAATAATTGACGTAGAGCAGATGCAGCTCAAGCAGTTGAACGTCTGCTTCCCACATATTAGGTCCCAGGTTTGATTCCTAGTATCTCCTAAAAACAAAACAAAACAAAACAAAATAAACTGACAAATTAAAAAACCAATTCAGAGGAGTCAGTGTAGCTCAGTGATACCTAAAAAAAAAAAAAAATTAGAACTAAAAATTATTTGGAAATTCAAATTTAACTGGGGGCTGTATATTTTATCTAATAACCCTACCTACAACTGGGACCGTTGCTATATGCACTGCACCCACTTCACTCCATGTGTTATACATTGGACACTCCATAAATATTTGTTGCATAGATGCAAATAACTTTCATCCCGCATTTTAATGGCATCAAGGTACACTGAAAGTTAGACTTTCACAATTAAAAAAGTACAAAAATGTTAAATGTTCGTCCTTTGGCTCAATCAACATAAGTTGTCTAAAAAGGACGCTGCTAAGAAAGAGGGAATGAGAGTACATTTGTCCAATTTGAAGAGCAGTGTTAAGCAAGTAATACCTTCAAACCACATCATAAGGATACATATAATCAATGACCCGGTTCCAAGGGTGGGCCCACATTCAGGGACACAGCTGCCTGCCCATGGAGCTTTCCAAATAGGCAAATTTTCTGGGAGGCATTTTCTCTAAAGCTGCCTTATCTTACTTCCTCCTTCCCCAAAAAAAGTATTCTACAAATCTTATTTTTCAAAAGAGAGATAAGAAATAGGAAAATCTACCACCATGGAGCTGGAAAGAGATAAGAAAAATAAGCTGTCTAGACTCCAGTTTAGCAATGGAGAAAGGAATTAAGAACCCGATATATTTTTATAGGTGGAAAGATGAATAGGGAGGATTTTAAAAATAGGAAAATTTTTTAGGGCTCAAGTACATGCTGAAATATATATATATAAACAGTAAAATATTCAAGGCTACAGATAAGATCAGTAAAGCACTTCTTCATTGTGACAATACATTTTTTATAGCATCGTGGAGCAGAGGTTTCTTCACAAGGACTTCTTTATTATTTCTTCAGATACCCAAACCAACCCTCCTTGCCAGTGAACCTGTTGTCCTAACAAGCCATCTTTTTTATTGTTCCTGTGCAAAGCTGCTCTCAAAATTCAAATGCTACATGAAAATGGTTTGAAAAGAGATGATCTTTAGAAAGCAGAAATAATGAACCTATGTAACTCATTGCTCGGAATACCATTACAACATTGCTTATTTCCTTTAAAAAAGCTTTAGCGTATAAGTCTAGTAAAAGTACAATTCTCAGGTCCACTCTCATATACTACCAGCCTTGCCCTTAGTAGCTGAGAGGCCTTGAACAAGTTATTTCACCGCTCTAGCCTTATCTCTAAAATGGAAGCATCATGTTTATTTAATATGGGGTGGTATAGAAGATAAAGTTAACACCTGCAGAACACCTATCACAGACCCAAAGACATATCTGTTTCCTCATCCATTCACAGAGTCCATCAATCATTATCAGCAGCAGCAGCAGCAGCATTAATTCCAGTTACTGATTGGCTGCTATATGTGAATTGCCTAACACATACCTGCTATCAAAAGTAGCGGTGCCAGGATTCTAACTCCCACCTCATTGAGTGCAGAGTCCCTGCCCCTTTTCACTACACCACACTGGCTCCAAGAATAAAATTTTTTTCATATAAATACCCTTACCTCAGCCTTAAACTGTCTCTGAGTAGTTTGAAGGGACAGAAGATGTGTCAATTTTTTTTTTTAAGTTGGGCCAGTTAAAAGAATTTATTTGGGAAAATGGGGGAAAGAACAGAGCTTGCTGAGAAATGGGAGAGAAAGGCAGAAATGCACACCAAGATTTGGTGCAGGTTGGGTTGATTTTTAATAGCAGGAAAGAGCACCTTCAGAGGAGAAAGAATAAGCCACACCCTCCCATCAAAATCAGGTGAGAAGTGTTGCTTCTCAGTCAATAAGACCTCTCCAAGAACAAGGGGGTCCACGTCTAGGACTCTGCTCAGAGACACAACACTGGGAGTGGTGAGAACAGCTTGAAGAGAGAAAAGGTACCTGCAGTGGATGATTAGGGCCCAAGAGAAGAAGGGAAACACTTGCTGAAGCAGCTGGAAATCAATTATCAGCGATGATAATGGATGAGAATTGGAAATACCGTTTACAAAAAATTGAAGAAGAAATATCTCTGGAGTTCAGATCTTTTTAAATTAACATATTTTGTTGCTTGTTTGAAACTATAATACATGTTTTTCAGAATCTCAAAAATGTCATATCCAAACTTATTCCTCAGTTGTGCTCACACAGACACACAAAGATGTTTACACTAGGAAAGTTATTACAGCATTTTGCTCCAAGAGTAAAAGATTAGAAACAACCCAAACACCCACCAATCAGAACCTAGTTAAAGTATTGTTCATCTACTATAATAAAATACTCTGCTGGAGTGAAAAAGAGTAAAGAGCCTAAGATGACACTTTCATGTGAATTAAGGAAAGGTGTCCAGTTTATTGAATGCTATGTAAAGGGAATTTCAGGCCCCTTTCTCCCCTTGATTAGGTGTCTTATTTAAAACTGCATATGGTGGCTCTGCCAAGGCATATTAAGGGTAGAAAAAGAAGGTAAGTATAATTTATCTGGTGCATATTTTTCAAAGAACATACATACAAACACTGCATATGCACTTTTTTCCTTTTTTTATTTATTGAAACATATCATTCATACATAAACATACATAAACAATAAAGTATAATACTTGTGAACTTACGAAACAAACATATATAACATCAAACAAACATATATAACATCTAACCCTACCGCCAATAACTTGCATTGTTTTCAAACCTAATGATTAAGGAACATTGTCAAAATATTACATAAACAAAGTATTTTTCCCCTAACCAATCTGATTATTATTATCTTTATATCATTTATATATGAACATACATAAACAATTAAGTGTATAGTAAAAGTTGTGAACTTACAAAGCAAAAATGCATAACATCATACAGGGGTCCCCTACAGAAACCCTCCACCAACACCTTGCATTGTCATGAGACGTTTGTTACAAACTATGAGAAAACACTGTCAAAATCTTACTACTAATCATAGTTCTTTTTTTACATTTGGTGTGTTTTTCCTCCAACCCACCCTATTATTATTTTTTAAATGTATTTTTTTATGACAGAAGTTGTGAACTTATAAAACAATCACACACAGGTGCAGAATTCCCAAACAACACCCCTCTATCAACACACCACAATGTGATGGAACATTTGCTACAGATAAAATAATATCATCTGATTATTGCCATGTCCATAGTGTACATTTGGCTCACATTTTCCATACTGCTTCAGTATCAACACAGTGCATCTTTTGCATAGATACAAGAATATTATGTTACTACTACTAACCACAGTCCATAGGTCACTCCAGCTGTATTTTTCCCATGCTTCTCCACATTCCCAATACCCTGTAGTAGTGATATACATTTTTTCTAGTTAACAAAGGACACTCTTGCATCTGTACCATCAACCACAAGTCTCACCCACCTCTTGGTTTACTGTGCTATCCAGTTCCTAGATTATTCTCAAGCATTTACAAGTTGGCATTTACATAACTAGACTACCATTTTCAGGCACATCCCCATTTATAAACTAGCTGTTACTCACTGTGTTACCATCCAGTCTATACATTTCCACAATTTTACAGTAAAGTTAATTAAAACTTCTACATGCATTAAACATCAGTAGTCCACTCAGTCCTTCTCTTATCTCCTTTAAGAATCCCCCACCTACCACCAGGTCTTGAAGATACTTTCCAATAATTTCTTCTAGAAGTTTTATGGTTCTTGCTTTTATTTTTCGGTTTTTGATCCATTTTGAGTTAGTTTTGGATAAGGTGTGAGATAGGGGTCTTTTTTCCTTCTTTCAGCTATGGATTTCCAATTCCTTCAGCATCATTTGTTGAATGGATTGTTCTGTTCGAGCTGTGTGAGTTTGACAGGCTAGTCAAAAGTCATTTGACCCTACCTGCAAGGGTCTGTTTCTGAGCCATAAATTTGGTTCCATTGGTCTATTGTGTCTGTCTTTAGGCCAGTACCACGCTGTTTTTACCACTATAGGTAGGTATTATGAGTCAAAGTCTGGAGATGAGGGTTCACTTTCCTTTTTATGATGTTTCTGGCTATTCAGGACTCGTTTTTACATCTCTGGCTGTTGTTGAGTTCCCTGAGACCTTGTTTATTTTTTGCCATTCTTTTCTTCATCCATTCTTTTGTATGTTCACTTTCAGAAGCCATTTCTTCAAGCTCACCAATCCTTCCTTCTGCCTCCTCAAATCTGCTATTATAAGATTCTAATGTTTTTTAAAATTTCATTTATTGTCCCTTTCATTCCCATAAGATCTGCTATTTTTCTATGCATGCTTTCAAATTCTTCTTTGTGCTCATCCAGTGTCTTCTTAATATCCTTAATCTCTTTAGCCATCTCATTGAATTTATTAAGGAGATTTGTTTGAACATCTAAGATTAGTTGTCTCAAATCCTTTATGTCATCTGGAGGCTTTTCTTGTTCCTTTTACTGGGCCATAGCTTCCTGTTTCTTGGTTTGGATTGTAATTTTTGGTTGGTGTCTTGGCATCTGGCTTACTAGAGTATTTATTCTGGGTGCAGTTTTTCTCTTTAGTTTAGGGCTTCCTGCCCTTTCTCTCTTTTTGGTTGTGCAGTAGGAGCCAAGGATGTAATTGGTGCTATAAACTGTGGAGGCTCAAGCTACCCTCATTGCCTCAGGATGAAGTTTCTCCCAACTTTCTCCTTTCCCAGAGGTTAACAACAGAATCACAGTTGTGTGGAATACTCCAAGTCATGCAGGCCTAGACTGTAGATGCCCAGAGAGACTGATGAGGCTTCACACCCCTTTCTCCCCTACCTGGGGCATGGATGGAGCTGCAGGTGTGGGCAGCAATCTATGCAGTGCAGATACAAGATGACTGCACTTGCCCCAGTAGACTTTTAATTATTCGGTTTGTGCCAGCCAAAGGTACCCTCAGTTACCTGGATAGACTGGTGCTGAGCTAGCCAGCCTCCTCCCTGCCAGAGATGGGACTGAAGCCTAGGCTAAGGCTGCAGGCTGATCTGGGTGAAAGAAACCAGTTCCTGTGGTCACTGTGATGTTTGGTCAGGCTGGCTTCCCCTCAGGCTGGGGGTGGAGTCAAAAAGGCGGCCACCAGACTTTTACCGACTTGGACAAATTTGCACCCCAGCTGTTTTTAGGGTTATTCCTTAGCCATCTGAGTCTACCAATGAGTAGCTGAAATCGGCAGCCAAATATCTCCTCCGCCCCTGTTTCTGGGAAATGGAACTTCTAATTCCCGTCACAGAGCAGCTCCTGGGACAGCCTGCGCCGCCAGAGGAGGGCAATCACTGGCCTCCAAGGCTTGGCCGACAATTTCCTGGAGAGGCTGGCATAGATCCCTGCAGCTTCCTCCCTGTCAGAGGTGGCACTGGGTCTTAGGCTAGAGCTGCAATCTGACCTGGATGGAAAGAAGCTGGTCTCCACCAGCACTGGGATTTTCAGTCCACCCCGCTTTCCCTCATGCCAGGTGCAGAGTTAAGACAGCAGATCCTGGCCTTTTTCTGACTTGGACAGGTTCAAACTTTAGTTGTTCTCAGGATTATACTTTAGCCCACTGAATTTTACTCATCAGTAGCTGAAGTTGGTGCCCAACCGTTTTTGGGAAGTGGAGCTTTCAATTCCAGCTGCGGAACAGTGGAACAGCCCCCGAGGCGGTTGTACCTCCAGTGGAGAATGGGCACCCGGCTCCAGGCATGGAGTGCTCTACTTACAAGTCTTCTCTGCAGATGGGCAGTCTCTTCCTTCCATTCCTTCAGTGATGTTGCAGGATGCTCTTCTGGCCTCCGGGAGCCCCCAGACAGGTGCTTCAGCTAGCTCCAGAGAGCTCTGGGTGTTTACTAACTGCCCTTTAGCAGGAACTGACTCTAGGAGCTCCTTACTCCACCGCCATCTTGCTGTAATCCCCTATATATATATTTTTAAGTTCTATTCCTTTCTAATGGCATACCCAGAGACTGTTGAGGCCAAGGGCTGTGGCTGCTACTGCTAAGCTATCTGTCCTCCCACATACCTGGGCCTCCCAGCAAACAACAGATGGTGTCTTAGCCCAGTTTGGCCCATGTGGCTTCCATTTGTGTGCTGTGCGGATTTTTTGAGTATGTTCTTGATCTGAAATATAATTTGCTTTTATACATTTCTCAGCAGTTATGACATATCCCCAAATTATTTTCACAAGTTGTTTCTCATTTTAGCCCAATAGCAAGCCTGATTCAAACCAGCTATGAACTCCTTTTACTTCCAACAACCACAGTGGAAAATAACATACCTATAGCTATATGTGCAGCAGCCTCTGAAAATTCCTGGGGCAGTGTTTTCTGAGTAGTGCTTTCAGACTATGTTTCTGACAAATAAACTATTGTGTGGGGTACTAATCAATAAAACCCATGGTTTCTAGAGTCCTGGTTAAGAACTGCGCTTGATCTGGCTCTGCCATCTACCAGAAGTGTGCTCTTGGGCAAATTCCAAACAAATTCTGTGCTTCAATTTTCTCATCTACAAAATGATAATAATACTTCCCTCAGAGGGTTGGTTAAATGAGATAATGCATGTGCCCACACATAGTTACCACACAATAAATGTTTGCTATTGCCACTGTCCTTGGGTGGTAGAATGGTTGTTGTCTGGTTGGAAAAATATGACTGAAACAATTACAACGGCAGGTTATAAAAAAATTCAGGATTGTCTGACCAATTAATCCACATATCTCAAATGTGATCTCACTAAGTACATTATCTTCAAGTTCATCAATAATTACTGGGTGCCTCTTGATCCTGAAAGTAAGGCACATTGGGATACTACACAATTTTCATGTTGTTGTGAGGACTTAATTTTAATTATAAAAGTTACCCATGATTAAAGTTTGGAATAATTGTAGAGCACAAAAAGAAAATAGGGGAACGGATGTGGCTCAAGTGGTTCAGTGCCTGCTTCCCACATGGGTGGTCCTGAATTTGGTTCCCAGTGCCTCCTAAGGAAAATGGAAACAAACAACAAGCAAAAACAAACGTAAAAACTAACTTACTAGAGCCGTTGTGGCTCAGTTATAGAGCACCAGCTTACCACATACAAGGTCCCAAGTTCACTCCCTGGTCCCTAGTACCACAAAAGAAAAAAGAAAAAAAAAAGAATTATCATTTATACTCTCACTCCAGAAAACCAGTGGTACTATTTTAGCCTATTTCCTACCAGTATTTTTCCTACAAATTTTTAATAGCTGAGATCATATGTAATACATATTTTCTATTTTTTTCCAGTTTGGTGTTTTATTACAAGCATTTTCCCATATGATTAAAAACTCTTCATAAATCTCATTGTGTTCATTCATTTCCTTAACAAATATTTATTGAGCATATGATATAAGTCAGGCAGTATCCTTATTGCTGGAGATATAGTAGTAAATAAAATAAACATCGTCTCTCTTCTAATGAAGCTTCTGTGTAGTGTAAGAGTTGTAGTGAAAGTTAGAATGTATTGAGGAAAAATAAAAGATAGAAAAGTGGAGGCAATCCCTACAGACAATTCTTTCAACAAATTTACCTGTAAATTGGCAGTAGCTGGAGAGAGCGGTGGGGTCAGTTTTGTATCTTATTGTACTAAGGTGGAAATACAAACATGAAATTTAAATGATCTCCTGGACACTTGGTAATATTTAGAAATGACTGCTGAGTAAAAGTTGCTAATGCAATTCCTAACCTGTTTTTGGTAAGTATACTTTCTCACATGTGTCTGCAATAATTTCATGGTCTTTAAAAGGGAATAAACAGAAAGTTGAGTTGTAAGTCCTAATACGTGCCTCTACTGTGGATATTATGTTTTCACTTCACAATAACAATCCATCTCACTTTAGGGAAGAATTTGATAGAAACCATGTCTGCCTTGGATGCCATTCAACTGGTTGTGTGAACACATGTGTGTGTTTAAGGTGAAGGCTGTATTGTTTTTATGGGTGTTTGTAATAGAAATGTTTTATGGCTCCTTCCCTCACACTATTCTGAGGGAAAGTTCCTACCCACAACCCTGGTAAAGAATAATAGCCATGTTTTTCACCATGTGACTCTACCACTTTCTCCACACGCACACACCCCGCTGGCCACATCTGAGTGAAGCCATGGTAGACACTGACCTAAGACTAGAGACCAATGATCTATGCACCCGAATGATTCAACCTGAAAATTGGATTCCTATCTTTTCCGTTAGGAATTGGACTGACCAAGGCAAACAGTGTGAGTGCAGAAATTGCAGTAGAGTCAGAACTTAAGAGGCCTTAGTCAAGGCAAGCCACAGTGAGTTGAAACTCTGGAAGACTAAACACTTTGAATAAACAGAATAAGCCATCATAATACAGGAAGGAACACAGAGCAATGTTCATAGAGAAGTGGAGACATTGTGAGATTAATTTCTGATTTTCCAAACAACTTCCCAATAGAGACAACTGAAATGATGGCTAAAAGACTTCTTAGATTTTCTGAAATGCATCACTGAGCTGGCATGATATAAAATTTTCTGTAGATCCCGAGAAAGCAGTCAGAGCAGGGACACTGATTGGTAACTGAACACAAAAGCCAACTTTTACTCAGAAAGTTTCTACCAAACCCTGGAAAATTTTGAGCTTCTGCTTTGAGGGCTGCATGGGGTTTTAGGAGACCCACCCGAGATGGGTAATCTAAATGAAGATCCCCATATAATTTTGGAAACCCAGAAGACTACATCCTCATAAATATGTAACTGAGAAATAGATCCGGCAGTATAGAAGGTGACAACCAGGAAACATTTCTTTCTTGATCCTGGTACTAAGTGGAGGGTTAAACATTTTCCCATGAGAATTCATTACCATAAACCAGTCCTCATCTGACTTGCTATCTGTGTAATCTGAAAAACCTCAAGCAAATAATGTAATTCCTAGAGGGCCTGGGTTAGTTGCCCACCTTCAACCTAGGCCTCAAAGAATTCCCACAAAGTTCTAGAAACAAAATGAACAATTCTCAGACAAAAATCACAAAAAAATACAAAAAGATACCATGAGAGAAAAAGGCTATGCTGCTTTTGAAAAAAGCAGCATCTTCACCTTGCAGTTTTTGTCCTTAGATATCCATGAGATCCTCCTCAATGAAGCAAAAAAAGATTTCCTATAATTAATGAATTTTTACTGACACTTTGTTTTTGTTTTTTTTAATCACAACTGTCTTATTTTCAGGTTTTGGCCCCAAACTACTGTCTGGCACCATTGATCTTAAAGACAACATTAGCAGGTTGCCCTGTTGCCCCTACTCTCCATTTTCTTTACTCTGATTGCATTGGTTTCTGAACAGCATTCCTGCAACCTCATTTCTTTGTCATCACCAAGTGCCAATGATGTTACACATATCTCTTTGGTTTCTATTTGAATGACATACTGGAGGAAGAAGAGGGGCTTACTGTGTCCAAGCGGGACTTGATTGCAGAAGAAATGTATTAGGAGGCTCTTGGGGGAAATCTAGTTTATGCTAATCAGACCCAATTTGGATGATTGTAAATGCCTGGGAATTAAGAAGCGTGGAACCAAAGAGGCAAAGGGATGGCCGCTTACTTCCTCACAAGGGTTGAACACAAGAAATAACTAGTCTTATCATTTTAGACACACTGGGAAATAATCCATAGTGGCAAGTCTGGTCTATGCAGATAAATCTTTCACATAAAGGTGAACAAAGCAACTGTTAGCCAGCTTTTTAAAATGTAATATGGCACTATTACGTACAATGCCATTTCACAAACCCTCGCTCCTCTTCCGGGAATGACCGTACTATTTCAGATATCCAGGACTATAGGTGGGGATAAAAATTGTAGTTGATTCTCCAGAGAACTCTACGTTGGCTGGATGCCAGCTACTGCTAAGACTCTTTTTTCTGGAAAGTCTCCCCAGCACTCTTCTTTGTAGTTCTGCTAAACAAGAAAAGCCACCTGATTATTGACGAGACTGATGGTTGCACATTAAAGTGGGTGGTAGGGAGACAAAGGGGGGGGGGGACTTCTGATCTTCCTCCAAGCTGAATTAACACTCTTAGGTTAATTCATTTAATCACTGGAGAAGAAGATGGGCTCAGAAGTTAAAGCTGTGCCTTATTAGCTTCTTTTTACTCTGCGAACAACTATTTTGAGATTAA